>NW_013665700.1:804314-812671 GCF_000517525.1 Limulus polyphemus | reverse complement strand
GGAGGGCTACTTTTTTTCCAACGAATAGGGGGATTGACCGTCACATTATACCGCCCCCACGGCTGAAAGGGCGAGCATGTTTGGCGTGACGGGGATTCGAACCCGCGACCCTCAGATTGGGAGTCGAGCGCCTTATCCACCTGGCCATGCCGGGCACGTGCAATAATAAAAAGAGCTATGTTGTTCCCGTCGAATAATTCTACCAGTAGCTTCATAATGATACTTCAAGAGTACACAGTATGTTGCTTACAATACTATTAAGAGAGCATATTTTGTTATCGAAATATGTTTTCTATGCTATCGAAAGTGTAGTATATTCAATACTTTTGAATAAGTATATAAAAAACGAACTATGTTACCATAAAACTAAAACTGTATTATTGTAAGGTTATATTATTGATATAATATATTTTACTATAGAATGGATTTAGTTTTCTATGGCTTAATATTTACCTGTATTCACCTTTTTTACTCTCTTGTTTTTAGAGAAATAGAGTATAAAACTGCTCAGTTTTACTCCTAAACCTAGCATGGAGCGTTGCGCCTTCCCCGTTGGAGTCTTATATTTGTAGTGGAGTATAACCCAACAAAAGAAAACAGTTATTTTCGGAGAACAAGAGGGAATTATCAATAGCCGCCGTACCTGAAATTCTTTTAGGCAGGATTAGAGTAAATTAATCTACGAGACCTTTTTTTTCCTTTTTATTAGCTCTATTTTTGTACGCCAGTAATACCAAGCGTGGGGCACGCATATATCCAATTCTATTTTATTATACCCATCAGGATCTCTACCAGCCTACCCTGAAATTGATTTTTTTAAGCAGAATTAGAGTAAATTAATCTATGAGAATTTGGGCGTGGTCAAATATATCAATCGAAAGAGTTTTACCTCCTGAGTAGAGAACTGTAATTAGATCTCAAATCGGCCAAGAAATGACGGAGCTATGAGCTAAATGTTTGCACATGAAACAGTCGGAGCCATTCTAACAAAGGCCAAGGCTAACAAAAGTGTTATTCCCATGAATTACAGGAACGTAAAGAGAGGAGACAAACATTATTTGAAGTAAGAAATAAGCCATTCTGCTAGTTAATTCTAATATATCTTTGTAGGTTGGATCTTTCTATACCCTAGACCAAAATATTTATTTTCACTTTTAAAGTGGAAATTACAACAAATATTGTACGTGCTGAATCATGGTTATCTAAAGTCAAAATTAAAAGTGGAATTTCACGGTTGTTAGTGTGATAGGACTTCATTATTAAACTCACTCATATTGGCCATGTTTTCGAAACATTGATAAATAGTTTACGATCATTATTCAAGAACTTTTATATAATGGGTCATCTTTTGACGAGAGTAACTCATCATATAATTGAAGGGTTGTTGGTTAACATTATTTAATAAACAATTGAAAGATAATTGAAATTTGTAATGGTTTAGCTAGGACAAGGCAAAGCACACTGATATTAAATAAAGTCAATCACTCCATCAGTTCGTTTTAATGTAAATTAGGCACAGTTGATGGACTATTGTGTGATCTTAAATTCAAAATTATTTAATTTTTCAATTTACACTCGTAAATGAACATTTTTACAATTCATAACATTTCACTTTACTGTGGAATATTAATCACCATAAATATCAATGTAGCACGAGACCAGTATTTCTTGCATAAAATCACAATGTTGATAAGTCCTTACAGTGTTCCCGACCATCCATTATATATGTATATAGAGAGAGACCTGTTTCTAGGTCATATTTATTGTCTGCATTCGACAACGTTATATATATATATATGTGTGTGTGTGTGTTTGTGTGTGTATGCTCGATGATATTGGTATCCAGTAAATGTCTAGTCCAGCCCACCTCTTCTGTTTTTCTTATTCGATGAATGTGTTGATCAGTTCAAAACGATGGGTTGGGGTTATCATTCATTAGGCTGGAAGCAGAACCAATTACACTAACATGTGGAACACAAAGGGTCGTAGCGTATGGCTCCTTAAAATGTGTGGCATTAATGGACCTATTCCACAGAATGTAGGAGTTGATGCGTCCCCAACACATCATACTTCTATACTAGCACTATCAACGTATGCAATAAGTTGTTCTAAAAGAACCAATTTTAATTGGGTTCCAGATTCTCTCTACATGAATATTCACTTGTTTATAGCTGCAAGGTAGATGGCGATTCATCTGTAAAACAAAATAGCTCCACATATCATTTGCCAACTGGATACGTTATAGGCACCTCTGCAGGCGAGCTGTTTCGTGTCTTACTGTGATCCGAATGAACATCGTTGATCTTCTGTCTGCAAACATTTGATTAAATCTCAGGGCAGATACCCTACAGTAGGGTCGAGCCCAAATACACAGTTGATGGTCGACTTCCTGTCTTGTGGGTGTGCGTCTGCCTTGTCCAAGTGTGATGGTCGACTTCTTGTCCTGTGGGTGTGGGTCTGCCTTGTCCAAGTGTGATGGTCGACTTCTTGTCCTGTGGGTGTGGTTCTGCCTTGTCCAGGTGTGATGGTTGAATTCTTTCCTGTAGGTGTGGTTCTGCCTAGTCCAAGGGTGATGGTCTACTTCTTATCCTGTGGGTGTGGTCTGCCTTGTCCAACTGTGATGGTCTACTTCTTTTCCTGTGAGTGTGGGTCTGCCTTATCCAACAATGATGGTCTACTTCTTTTCCTGTGGGTGTGAGTCTGCATTGCCCAAGTGTGATGGTCTACTTCTTGTCTTGTGGGCGTGGATCTGCCTTGTCCAGGTGTGATGGTTGAATTATTTCCTCTAGATGTGGTTCTGCCTAGTCCAAGTGTGATGGTCGACTTCTTACCCTGTGGGTGTGAGTCTACCTTGTACAACTATATAATTGACTTAGAAGATATTCCAGCCAACTCATAACAACCTACTGAAATGAGCGCTTTCCATTTGACCAACGAATTTCGCTTGAAGTGAAATATTCACATGTTATCTTTCAGATGTATCTTTGTTCAATTGACAATTTGGAAGTTTAAAAACTATGATTCACTTCAAAGTGAAATCACTATATGTAGCATCAACTGAATGGCCAGTCATTATATATCAGATCACATAACCGATCATCAGATGCCTGTCATATATAACAGTGAGTTGAGATGGGTGACTGACATAGTTTTATAATAGCAGCTTTGTCTTTTCATAGCTATAATATTCCTATATTATATGTTAATTGTTTTTGCAGTGTATTTTTCTAGAAGAAGATTCTACCTTTGATATAGAATAATGAAAATAATTTTGGAAACACATAAGCAACAGATAAAATTGAGTCACTAACAACGAGTAATGACAACTAAATGACGAATTCCTTAATGATACACAAAAGATGAATAAGCTACAGTGCACTAGTATATTGAGTAATAACCCTTTGCTTTACACAGAGCAATATACCTTGTTTTCATGCTGCGGTGTGTTTTATCAATCCACAGCTGTAGAATACTATTTCAAATCTATTGTATCCCTCTCTACAATTTACCCAAATTGTTTTGTCGCCTTTTGACTTTTCCAAGTTTTAAATAAGCCTATACAACCTCAGCGGTATCTTTACCATCAAAATATCATTTCATCGCATTTGGTGTTTGTTTCGGGTCATTGTCTTGCTAGACAATTAATATTGGCAAAGTGAGCTTTATTCTTAAACTAATGACATGATGTATCAAAATCCAACTGTGTAAACAACCAAGACCAATGCTGAAATGCAGTCCTAAGCTTGTAATAATCACCCACTATACTTTATTACAGATGTACGTTGGCTATGGCACCACTCTCCTTTCTGCCAACAAACTTTTATCAACTGCTGCCAAACAATACGAAATTGGATTCACCTGTAAGTAACACACATCTTCAGCTTTACTCATTCCACTGTTTGTGATCAAATACCTATTTCAATATTTCCTTTCAGTTATCTATTTTTCAGCAGCGGTTTTTTGAGAATCTACACATCCCCCTTTATGCTAGTGTGTATATCTCACTTTTCTCAAAGTAACGTTCACGCTTGTTTTACGGTAAAGTCAACTGCAAGAGCCTTACTCGACCGTCTTCTTTCTTATAAAGAACATATCCTACTCAACACTTTATTAACGAGTTTTGGTTTTTTTACATTTCTCACAGGGTCAGTTTCACACGCCCTCTTCAGATCTTGCATACAGATCCTGCTGAAACATGGAGTATCCTTGACTAGCCAGACCTTTCATTTCTATACACTTGTCAGGCGATATTTCAGCCCTGAGAGAATTACTGATCTTACTACTACTACTAGGCATAGTGGCACAGCCTGTACTGTTATAGTCTTACTAGAGTGGCACTTTCTGATGGTGTGGATGGAAACTAATCACAGTGTAAACTTTGCTTTGTTGCAGCTCATTTCCACAAAATAAAGGAGTGATATTTGCTTTTTAACCGTTTTTATTCACATTTTCCAGAATTATTTCCAAAGTGCATATGTGTATGATACAAATTATTCATGTCTGGGCAGCTTACAAGAGTTCTAAATGAATGTGAATCATCTTATAGTGCTTCAATTTCATTTTTATATTTCCTTATATTAATGAAAAGTATTGTTTGTTTTTAATTATGCACAAAGCTACACAAGGGCTATCTGTGCTCTGCCCACCACGGGTATCGAAACCCGGTTTCTAGCGTTGTAAGTCCGCAGGCATACTGCTGTGCCACTGGGGGGCAATGAAAAATAATTGCTTTAACTTCGTATATTACTGTTTTGAAAAAACAATAATAATTGCTACAATTCCGCATGTAAATAAACGTATGAAATATTTGTTCACTTACTTGTTCTTCTAAGTATTCCTAAATTTCTCTTTATTTACAATACTCTTCTGTGAAAGTAAAAACAATGATAAAATTTACATGTTTCAAACCGTTATTCCGTTTATAAAATTAAATGAACATGCCTTAAAGGTAATTAATTAACACTGTTCTATATTACACGGAATAACTCTAAGGAGAAAAAGGAGAAGCTTTGGTTGATAATCTAAAGGAAAGAAATAGCCGTTATGTCCACACATCAGATAACTTTGGGATTATGGTCGAAATTATCGTTAACAGCGAGAGTACCCTAGTGATGAAACAATGCATTATAATCCTTTATGTTGCCTTCCAGTGACACAGCGGTATGTCTGCGGACTTATAACGCTAGAAACCAGGTTTCGATACCTGTGGTGGGCTAAGCACAGATAATCCATTTTGTAGCTTTGTACTTAACTGCAAACAAACAATTCTTGATAAATAGAAATGTATAACAAAATTATATTTAATTAACTATACCGATGGCCAGGTAGATTCAGTGTTTCTCTCTCTCTAAGTACATATTTTATTATGATCGAAAGTTATTATTTCATGTTTTCACATCATTCTACCAAACAATATTTTTCTAATATGTATTCATACTCTTGCTTTGTCTTAGCCATCTGCAGCCCAATTTAGTTTCCATATTAATTTTAAAATTTTAATTTTCTAACCCAAACTGGAAATCAGTCACAATAGTAATATTCTGAATGAAAACCAACCAAAACACTTCCTTGTTATCATGGGGAACTGCTACAGATACCAATGATGTCACTGAAATTCCTTCATTAACTTTCACTCTTTACACTTCCTTCTCACACCATCGTCACTCATAAGGAAGTAAAACCTACCTTCTGCTTATCAGGTTTCTCTTTTGTTACTTATTGATTTTAGTCGTACGTGATGTCTTAGCCTCATAATCAAATACATCTCATATTTGTATTACAGGAAGACGTATAGTGGGCTATTGATCAACTGAGAGTTTTTATATCTTACTGTTATGTGTATTCTTGCTTTCGTAGAATGACTACGGTTTAAAATGTGCTGTAGAATAAAACTGTGATGATTGTATTGATTTCAAAATAACTGTTGATGTGAAATTATGATATAATCCAGTATTATTCTACAATGACAAAATCTTGGTAGTGACATTCTTTGAGGTATAGATGTTAATAAATATAAATGCAAATAAAATTAGGTTAGTTTATCTGCTATAAAACAATAAATGAATACGGGTCACCAAGCTGGTACTTCGCGCTCATAGACTCAAATCTATTTCAAAATCGATTATAATTCTCACTGTAAGCGCTCTGCACGGTAACACAACTGATCACAGAGCAGTACGGGTCGCCACACCATATCCGTTGTAGCCTCCTACGGTTAAAAACCGTGACTTGTAGGTTTAACCCCATTATTCTATCAACCATAATAGATCAGTGACTCGTACCTATTATTTAATCTTAGCCTACGACATGGAGCGTCGCAAACAACTAATTAAACTTTGGCTGTAACTAACACAAAATGATATTGGGCCCATCACTTTAAAAGGAGACTTGTTTTCTTATTAAACGCAATTACTAAGTAGTGCGTTACATCCGTTACTTTGTACCTTACGCTTTACGACTGAAATGGTGTAAGTATTTTGTCTGATGCCCTTTCAGCTGTCGGGAGGAGGGATATAATGTGACAGTCACTCCCACTATTTGTTGGTAAAAAATGGTCCAAGACTTGGCGGTGGATGATATTGACTAGCTGTCTTTCCTTTAGTCTATCACTTTAAAATTAGGGATGTCTAATGCAAATAGCTCTCGAGTAACTGTGCAAGAAATTCAACAAACAGTTTCATCATGGCCCGGCATGGCCAGGTGGTTAGGGCGCTTAACTCGCAATCTGAAGGTCACGGGTTCAAATCCCCATTTCACCAAACATGCTCGCCCTTTCAGCCGTGGGGGCGTTATAAGGTGAGGGTCAATCCCACTATTCGTTGATAAAAGAGTAGTCTAAGAGTTAGCGGTGGGTGGTGATGACTAGCTGCCTTCCCTATAGTTCCGAACAGTTTCATCATAAGGGTTTCCTACAGTGTCGGCATCTAGTGATACAGTTTAAAATTAAAGCAAACACAAGAAATTTGATTCCTCATTCTTTTCAACACGTACGACATTTAAAGCAAAATAACAGTAATATATACATATAGTGTTTATGTCGTTGTCGTATCATTTAAGACATGACTAATTTCTTTAATCTTTAATCAAATGAAATCAAATAAACTACCCCGAAAAATAGCATATAGACATATAGTATAGCGAAAAGACATTCACTGAAATATTTTTATTTCTAAGAGTTTATAAGAAAAAACTTCATATACTAAGATATAAGCATAAGTTTATAGAGGAAGATTGTTTGTTTGTTTCTCATGAATTTCCTGCAAAGCCACCCGAGGGCTATCTGCGCTAGTCGTCCCTAATTTAGCAGTGTAAGACTAGAGAGAAGACAGCTAGTCGGTACCACCCACCGCCAACTCTTGGGCTACTCTTTTACTAACGAATAGTGGGATTGACCGTCACATTATAACGCCCCTACGGCTGAAAGGGGCATGTTTGATGTGATGGAGATTCGAACCCGCGACCCGCAGATTGCGCCTTAACCACCTGGCCATGCCAGGCCTCTAGAGGAAGAAAGAGAATTTAACTCTGTAAGTAGGATCTTCCTATTCTCCATCGTTAGTTGTTGTGCCATCTTTCAGATCAAGTTGACGTGACCTAGAAAGGACAGGTACAAGTTTGACTTCTTCCTCCTTAAAATTATATATGTAAAAAACACGATCACACAACCGACGAAAATAAAGTGCTAAATTATGTAAATCTTATTACTACGTGTCCCAACACGAAAAGCACATTTGATTATATTCGCGCATATATTTGTTTAGATTCATATGTCCGTGGTTTACATAAGCAGTCTAATTTTAATACGAATGATAAATAATTCAAAATTGGTGTCACATAGCGTTAGGTAGTCTAAGATACGAAGCAAGAATACATACTAATGGCGGGCGGTACGTAATCCTGTTATTTTCATCCATAATAAAATTACTTAGATTAAGTTAAATATTACTTTTCTTGAAATTTTTTCAATAATTTAATATTGAATATTCTAGAAGCATATTCGACAACACAGGGAGGTTTGCGTTATTACTAAAGTTGTGGTGATACAGCGATACAATACGAGTATCGTAGCGTGAAGCCATCTTCACGAACTATGGCAAGCTTTCAGTAAACATTATAAGTCTTTATAAAAGGAAAAATCTGAATTTCTAATAAAGTATTTTTGCTAAAAAAATTAACGATTCAATAAAGGAAGATGAGTATTGTGTATTACATGTTGTCTTCATTTCTTTTATTAAAAACATTACATACAAAGTAACATAAGAAATTAACTATAACAAAATAGAAAGACAGATATTAACTTTTTTACTTCTCTTGCCAGCTGCCATTTAGTTGATCAAACCTGAGAATTTGAAAAAGCA
>NW_013665700.1:798497-804293 GCF_000517525.1 Limulus polyphemus | reverse complement strand
ATCACACTTTGTAACAAACCGTTGTTAAAACTTTTGTATCTAGATACGTATTGTATCGACTACTATGATGAGATACGCACCACTAATTATTAGGTATAAACGTTACTGATATCTTCCTAGTTGCTCTGAAAAATGCCACAATTACTGAATTTTGTATGATTTGTAGTTCATAGAGTTTAGTTTAGCACCATTTAACCAGATCTGATATAAATTTGAAGATTGTTTTCTATTAAAATACCTTTGTTGTTGTCAACTAGATTTCTTACGCAATTCATATCTTCCAAGTTAAGTTTTTAGCATAATTCATATATCTAATACATGTTAATCTTATAAGTGGAACCGAGAATTTTTGTCAACGTGAAGCAGGATTTCATATAGGTATTATCTTGACGAGTGTTGACTAGATATAGGTATGATCTTGACGAGTGTTTACTACATATAGGTATGATCTTGACGAGTGTTTACTATATATAGGTATAGTCTTGATGTCTGTTTATTAAATTTTGATGATTTGGTGAAGTAGTTACTTTTGGTTTGTTTTTATACGCTTCTTGTATCACCACTGGTTGGAGATTAGTGAATGCAATATATTAATCTTTGTTTTTAGTCCTCCCCCCTCATATTCACTGATCGAAATTCATGGTCACTTCTTTCTTTACATTTTTACAATTAAAGATGTAACGGCAGTACGCTCATCTTCTGCTTAAGATCTCGTTCTCTTAGCTTAATGGCAAAAAATTCGAATATTCTAAGGTGTAATTTTTCCCGGAAATGGAAAATAACGAGGAAGAAACTGAAGGCAGGCGCAACCTCACGTTCGTTTATCCAGTGGTTGATAATAAAAATAATAGTGTTGTAGGGTTTATTTTTATCCAGTGGTTGATAATAATAATAATAGTGTTGTAGGGTTTATTGTTATCCAGTGGTTGATAATAATAATAGTGTTGTATGGTTTATTGTTATCCAGTGGTTGATAATAATAATAGTATTGTAGGGTTTATTGTTTTCCAGTTGTTGATAATAATAATAATACTGTTGTAGAGTTCATTGTTATCCAGTTGTTGATAATAATAATAATAGTGTTGTAGGGTTTAGTGTTACAGTATTTTCTTATTCGACTGCAAAGCCTTCTAGTGGTTGATCCGATGTATCCCTGATTGCACATCGGGCACGTAAACTCATATACCACTGTTTGTCTATAAGATTGAAGAACCCTTTTAACCTAAACTCTGTTTTAAAGATACGTTTCAACAGAACTTTTGGGTATGGCTGTTTAATAATTTTCTTCCAATGTATGAAGTAGAGCCTGAGTAAGGTGTGACTAAACTAACAGCTTTTTTGGAACATCTAGCATAACAACGAATGAGGTATTTAGTTTTGCAGTGTTTATGTGAATTATTCTACTTAGGAACAATAACCGAGAATAATTTCTTCTAAGCGTGTGTTTAATGATCTCAACTTCTGCTTCAGAAAGATTTAATTTTCTGGCATTTTAAACGTTCTTTATAACGAAGTTTTAGTCATATTTTCTTTTAAATAATGAAGCAAAAATCTGGTATAGATCCTGCTATACATTGTATGACAGAGCGAAACAATACTAACTGTTTACCTGTGCGCTATCATCTATATGACATCTTTGTTTTGTGAAAGATATTTTGACAAAGACATGGTTTGGGGTTCCCTGATGGGTCAGTGGTAAGTTTACGGACTTCCAACGTTAAAATCTGGAACTCGATTCTCCCCGGTAGTAATAATGCATATATAGCCCTTTATGTAGCTTTGCAATAAAACCACAACAACAACGTGATTTGAGGCCTGAGCTTTCTCAAAAACCTTTTCTACCATGGTTCAGCTGTAAACCTGAAGGCTTATAACTCTATAAAATCGGGTTTTTGATACCAACATTGGAAAGAGCACGAGTAGCTCATTGTGTAGCTGTATGCTTAACAATATACAAACAATCTGTAGAATGCGATTCCAAGTATCGCTAGTTTCTAGGGGTTGGTCTCTGTTGATTTTTTTTATTATTTTACTTCGAGAACCTTTTTAGTTTTCCAGTGTTGTACAGTGCTATGGAGGCGGTAGTTGAAGGTTCTTCCGAAGAAGGTCTGTGTATTGAAAACTATAGTAAACACTTCGATAAAGCAATACCTTGAAATATCCCTTTTAAAAGTTTTAGAATTTTCACCAAAGCGAGTCAAAAATAAAATATCTTATAGTTTATATAATACGATATTAAGTAAATATTTATGAACAAAATTGTAGACACATGAGTGGGCAAAACGAAAGAACAGTAAAGATTGCCTTGGAAAAACCGGATTCCGATATCCGTGGTGGGCACGGCACTGATAGCCAATTGTGTAGCTTTGAGGTAAACAAGAGGATGAGAAAACAAGCCTTTTCAATTTAAAATTATTTTGGCCTAGTAGTATAAAAAATTAAAACAAATTGAAAACATGTGAAACACAATAAAACAAGTCTAATATTTTCTGCTAGAAACAAAACAGCTTTTGCATTCCACAACAAATGATTGGCTGATCGCAAACACAGATAACACATTACTGAAGAGTATTTTCAAAAAGGCATAAATGTTTGAAAATAATAATTTTAACTTTTGACATCCTGGAATACTATATATCAATAATGTTTATATAAAAATACTTTGTGTAACTTAAGATTCATTGGAGTAGCAAATCAGTTGGAAAATTTGTAAAGTTGAAAATTTTCTGAAACAATATGCCAAAAAAGCAAGTGCGAAACTCAATCATTAAAGTATTTGCGATAAGGCTGTGTTGACTGGTCATCATTCGTTATCATGGTTACTACGTATGCGATCACTTAAGTCTTATTATTAATTAGTTACTAGATACTAATTATTAATAAGTTTATAGCCTGCTGTTGTCTTTAGACAAATCCTGAGTAGAGCTGTTTGCAGCAGTAGAAGCCAAGGTTCGATCACGAGTCTTCTTCTGGAATAGAATCAAGGAATACAAAAAAAGCTTAACTTATTGATTTGTATAATGAAAATAAAAATTCAACGGTTTTACTGCTCAGACATTTAGTATTTCGGAGGTTGCAGGTTAGATCATGTTACTGTCACTGGAAGTTTAAAAGTTTAATTAGACAGAGGTATGTACAAGAAAAACGTGGAAACAGGAGACTACTATCATTCATAGAATTTAAATATCAAATCGACGCAAAACATTACCAAAAATAAATGAAGAGATACAGAACATGTGAGAAGTCCAAATCGAAGGCAATTGTAATAAAGTGGTGTACATGAAAACGTTGCAACCAAAAATCTTCACATTTCACTATGAACATATTTAAACATTTAGGCTTTGAAAAGGATTCCAATACTGGGAGAAATCAAAAGGGCATTCTAGTAAGAACTGAAAAAAAAACAAATATTGAGCGTTTTGGAAACTCTAGAATAGTAATCATCTGGGGATGTGACTATGAGACTTTCAGCAAAAGAACACAAGAAAAAATAGCGAAACACGGTGATGATCTATAACGTTGTGGGATGTGTTTTCTTGCACGAGTGAGAAATATTGACAAAATTAATGATATTATGAAGAGGGAACAGCATCATAAAATCTTGGTTTGTCACGCAATACCCAGTAGATGGCATTTAACTGGCTTTGGCTTTTGGTTTCTTGCGAGAGATGTTTGGAATAGAAAGCAACAGATTGGTGATATGAAGGTAATGCAAAAATCTCAGTGTTAATCCAACTGCAACTTTGTGGCACCAGTTGAAACATAATTTTACAAATAGGGAAAACCATTGACTTACAGCAACTTTGGAATAATGTACAGCAAAAATAAAACAAAACAAATGCTTAAACAACTCTGTTTATGCAATTATGTACAAGCTGCCCAATGTCGGCTAGCAATGCGAAGAATTAAATTGTGGCGAAATGCTACAAGTTCTTCAAATACCTATAGAATGATAGGTTTCTTTTTTTTGCGAGTGTAAAACACTTAAATACATCAATTCGATTTTAGATACCTCACTACTATAAAGGCTTGGTTTGGTCTGATATTTCATTGGTGGTAGTGTCCAGGGTCACTGATGAGGAGTACTATAAAGGCTTGGTTTGGTCTGATATTTCATTGGTGGTAGTGTCCAGGGTCACTGATGAGGAGTGGAATTCTCCGAAACTACTCTGGCTCACAGAGACACACACCTCATTGAAAGAATAGACCATTCCAAGCTTTTACTTGTTGTTAAACAAATGTTTAAACAACTCTATTTATTCAATAATGGTCGATAGATTTAAAACGTGGTAGCATTTTTATCTAGTAGAATTTAAAAGGGTCTTAATGAAAATTAATGTTAGTCCATATTAAGTTTGTTGTGTGTAATGTTGTAATACTGACAATATTTATAACAATACTATTCTTTTATTACTGAAACGTGAGTGTTCATACCTTAAATTTAGATGTGTGGCCGGTATTCAACATTTTCTGGAAATAGAATATTCGGTGTCTAGAATTTGGTTACAACTAATAGTATGTTTCATCCCATTTATTATTATTAAACACCTTATCACAGATCACATTTAAGACTGAAAAACTACAGCTGAAGAATAAAGTTCATATATCTAAAGAATATAATTATTTCGTGGTATAGTAAGGATATAGTAAGATGCAATCCCCTGTGTAAAGCAAAATGCTCACTTATCAAATAATAATGCATTTTACAAGTTACTTACTTTCATTTTATATGTTTTATGATTAAGATGTCTTCCATCTAGTTGCCATTACTCGTTGATTGTTACTCTTTTATGTATATTTCATGCGTTTCCATAATTATTTCTATTACTTTGTCTTATTAAAATCTAGTTCAGTTAAGTGAATGAATCTTTAAACTGTCTGTATGTTTTTAATAGAATCTTTCATACAGAAGTTTCTGCCCCCTATTAGCACAGCGGTATGTTTGCGGACTTATAACGCTAGATACCAGGTTTCGATACCAGTGGTGGGCAGAGCACAGACAGTCTATCGTGGCCCCCAATGGGCTATCTGTGCTCTGCCCACCACGGGTATCGAAACCCAAATTGTAGCGTTGTAAGTCCGCAGACATACCGCTGTGCCACTGGGGAGCTACTTTGAAGAGATAAGTAGTAAAAAAGCATCATATTATTAAAATTGCACGTTTTTTTCTGTATTAAATAACTACTCAGCAGTTTTCTGTAGCACACGTTTTCATTGTTTAATATCTCAGTTTAAACTTTCACATTAATTATTAACAAGTTTTAAGATACAAACTTCAGTTATTTTTGTATTGTTTACATGTCATAAGTGACCTGAATAGACCGCATTTGATCACTAGTGTTACGTTATTTTTTCACAGCAAATGATGTTTAGAGAACTTGCTATATGATCATGATTTAGTAGTTTGGCACGAGCATAGTCTTGTGAAAATATTCATAAATTTCAAGGCTATTCACCAAACTTATCACGACACTCACAGATCATACCTGATGATGACAAAACCTTGTCGAAACGTTGTACATTTGCTGTTATATGAAAGTTTTTCTTCATTACCCATTCAAGCCGTCTCCAGCCATTATTAGTCTCAAAGTGGGTTCCTCGTCATCGAATAGTAGAAATTCGTTTGGTTTACTCCTAAGACTATCTGACAATAGAGAAATAAATACGATTGTAGCTAGAAGCTTTGTGGATGTGGAGTATGTGACATTTAAACGGATCACATTCAAGGAACGGTCTTAGCAATAAACCGATTTCAACTAATATAGGGGCTTAGCGTGTGTCAGTGGTTAGAGTGCC
>NW_013665700.1:768993-797497 GCF_000517525.1 Limulus polyphemus | reverse complement strand
AAAAAAAACGCTTTTCGCACTTTGAGGTTGTGGATTAGACAATAGTTGGTGGCAAGTGCTGTTTAAGTAAATATTATTTTGTTAATTATTTATTCAGACTATTTGTTTGTTGTTTTCTTAGTGCAGATATACGCAAAAAGCTATATGCACTCTGCCCAGAGAATCGAGCATTGGATTTTAGCGTTGTAAGTTTGTAAACCTACCTCTGACCCATCAGATCAGAGGGTCATCTGACTTACAAATATTTTTTCTTCTTTTCCACAATGTACAGCGTATTGCAAGAAACTTAATTTCATTGTACTTTTAATTGGTCGTTCTTATAAATGAAAATTACGTGTATTATTAATATCAGTGTTAATCTTTTACATTTTTGCAGTAAGAAATACCAAAGTTTTTTTGTTTTTTGTTTTTGTTTAGTTTCTTGCCAGCCACAAAAAAAAGTACTTAAAATGTGGACAATAACAATGTTATACGCTAGTTTCATTTGAATTAATAATGTTACCATTGATTTTTATATACGAAAGGAACTTTATCATGTAACATCATAAAGGTGGATACGTACAATATCATTTTATTTATCTCTTTTTACGCGTACCATCTCAACTGGTCGACCAGCAGTTGAAGTAAGACATATGTAGTCACTCGTAAACAGCAGATAACCTCAGAAGAAAAATGTGTTATTCTAAATATTCTTGGTTTTCTCATTAGCATCGACCGTCTCTTTTCTTTTTCATCCATCAACTTCAGCCGTTTGTCAGTTGGGTCTGACTGTTTGTTTTTGTCTTTTAAAATATATAAATATACAGAAATTGAAGTTCAGCAGTGAGATCCACAGTATCAGTACTGTCTTTGTATGGTTGTTGATAGTTTTGAAACTATATAACAAAGTGCTGATCTTTTATACCAGGCAGAAGGGATTAATACTCGATTTCCATAATCGCGTGTTTCCTCTAACATGATTTTACACGACCAGGTGGATGATCTGTCAATATAGGATAAAGACTTAGTGTCCTCTTCAGGCAATTATTTCTATTTTTATCAAAAGGAACGGTTAAGTTAATCTTACAAACTTTTAAAATACTAATGTCAGAGTTAACTCGACGATATTTTTACTATATTACTGATATTTTGCCACGTGTTTCAGATTCACCAGTACGTCAATAGTAGATAAATTAGCATCATATCTACTACAGTGAGTAACTTGATTTAATAACGAATGTAATGAATCTATTCTCAAATATGTTGAGATGATATTTTCCCATGCACAGGCTTAAGTATATTTCACACAAATACGATGTCAAAACACGGTTAGTGTAATGACACCAAAAATTCATCAATTTTGAGGAGGGTATATAGTGTCCGTATCCGACACAAAATATTTATACACTCACATCATAAATGTGTGTTTAGATCGAGAATTAGAATTTCCAAGACGGGGAATATTCCTTATGCTTAGTAACATTGTAAAACAAAGGAATATGATAATTTTGGAACACCAGGTCTATCCAGTATCATACTCGAACCGTGGTAAGCAATGAGCAGCAACTTGTAAAAGGTGAGAATCCACTAATACAGGAGTCACTGTATAAAGCCGTCCACGTTTTTCAAACAGCAGTAGGCAACATAATCAGAAGATTCTCCTTCTGAAAAAGCGACACAAGTCACGTATACACAAGCTCCTTCCACGACTTATCAAGTAGTTGGAGAATGAAACGGGTAATCACTATTTCATGCAAAGACTTACCAGTCAAATTTACTTGGGTGTTGAAACGGACGCAAGGAAATGTTGTCCATTTACACTAGGTGGCTTATGGAAAGCATGCAGGGAGAAGGTATGTGTTTTGGACAAGACCTTACGACTGAGCTTTTTGCAGTGGAAACTTTATGCTTCAGGGCTTCGTCAAGACGCATGGTAATCTAATGATCGGATGTGGCGACATGGACTGTAACGACGTGGTAAGGCTCTAAAAATCGATTTATTATAACACAATCAACCACTGTAGTCGTAAAACTATCATAATTGAACTCTATTTAGTGGTCATTTGTTACTATGGCAAAGACTTAAGACTAATCTTATTGTTTGGGCAGTGTTAAACCTGTACTGGCATGAATTTGGAAATCGTTTTAGTTACAAATTAGTACATAAACGAAATAACTGTCATCTTATTCAAAGTTTACTAAATCCGTTCGGTAAACCTTTTCTTTTATCGAACTTAGTATATCATGAATAATGGAAATAATTACGAAAACCAATATCGATGTGTTTGAAACAATGCGGACCTGATCATGAACGACCGCTCCCTTTCAAAGTAGTAAAAAGTATCAGTCATCAAATTTTCCGCAAAATTTTTAATATTCCTAACATTTTAGCCTTTGAAGCTTCTTCAGAAATTAACACGTACTGTACATAGGCCCAAAGTACCTAATTACTCAGTGTTTCTTTGCTTATTGTTATGACTGGCATACATTTATAAATAACCCGATTGTGAGAAAATCACATGATTTTTCAGTTAGCAATCTCGCAAGGAGTGATTATTTCCAATGCATTCTTTACTCGTGAGATCCTGATAGCAGTGATAGACTATAGGGAAGGCAGCTAGTTAACAGTCTCAACCGCCAACTCTTGTGCTAAACTTTTACCAACGAATAATGTGATTGACCGTCACATTATATCGCACCCACTGCTGAAACGGCGAGCATGTTCGGTGTGATAGGGATTCGAACCTGCGACCCTCAGATTGTGAGTCGAGCGCCCTAACCAACAGGTCATACCAGGCCTAAGATCCAGAAGAAAGCAGGAAGGCAAATGTTTACGAAGACAAAAATGTTATTTTTTTTTGAAAACGTTATTGCTTAATTCCGCTCATATATTTTATTGGCAATTGTAACATTTCATCAACTTTTGGAAAAATATCTATAAAAAATAACTGAAAGTGGGTGTTTTACCTAGAATACTAAAGTAGAAAATCCTTCTGTCCCATTTTAATTTGGAACTCCTGATGAGGGTTCAAGAAGGTTTTGGAGCGTCTCAGAATTGAAAGCAGGGATATACAGGAAAGTTAACCAGAACTTGTAACACATCGGTTCAAATCAAGGTATGTGAAACTTTCTGCATAGTTTTTCCGTGAATTTTCACGGGTAATTCACTAGAAAATAGACGTTATAACAGCTTTAGTGAACCACATATAGTGAAATTTAATTTTCAAAGAAATGGAAACACCAAAATTATTTCGATTTTCCAAAATTATTGTGCCCAAACAATTATGGTTGTTATTTTTATGTCTTTCGAGAGATGTATTGTATGAAATTATAAGTATTTTAATACCTTTTAAAGGTACTTTTTTTACATATTTCACGATACCGTTGCATGTATAGTGTTCTATAATTCATGCATATAACAATGTTTGGGATTAAATTTCATAACACTTCTCTATTTAATATTTTAACATTCAAACATTTACGTATTTTGTTTATGCATTTTCTAGTACAAAATAATATTCTATGCATTCAAAATGACATTATACAATATTTTTCACTTTGTTGTATTATTCTTATGGCCTTATAATTGTCTTTTGTTAGAATAAATACTTACAAATTTGTTTCATAACCTTGTATTAATTTTTTGTTTCTTTAATAAAGTTCAGAGAAGTAATCAATTCTATAACATTTACTTACAAGCTTTCTATCTCTCTCTGTCTCTTTGTACATTTTGATAAATCTAGCTGATTAAGCCAAAAGCATTATCACCCTTTAAGCTCACAAGTATACCGAAGTCGGATTTGAGGAGATATAACCCAGATTTGAGGTTTACTTAGTGAAAACGTTAATAATTTAATCTGCTTATGCTCATTCAGTATTTTGAGCCCTTTGTTCGGTGCCAACATATTTCATAAATAGCATTATCTCAATATGGCGCATGTATCAACAATGATATGAATATTCTTCGCTCCCCTGCTTTTAACTCGCAATCATAAGTACTTAACCGTTATATTTATACGTGTTTATATCTCATTGAAAATAGTACATGTAGCAGGGTTTTTATGAACACAGAAAAATTTGATACATTTGATATCTGTAAACTTGTATTCTAAAAACTTAACAGAAAGTAATATTTTACTTGGTAAATCAATACACTGAAAGTGATATTTTACTTCGTAATTTAATACAATGAAAATGATATTTTTCTTCGTAATTCATACACTGAAAGTAATATTTTACTTCGTAATTTAATACACTATATTAAGCGTTTTATCTCATATAGTTATATAAAATAATTTTGTGTTAATGAAGTAGGACATCACTGTGTATTTTGTTTCATAATGAAATATATATATATACATATAAACCTCATGTTAATATTCTAATTCACACGAATATTGAAAGTAAAATTGTGGCTTGAAAAGGAATATTTCAAAAGTTAATTGTTTTTCATTAACGCTAAAGGTGATTATATACATTAGATTACATAAATAATCCAATATTTATATTTTTAATTCTCAGTTGTGTTCTATTTAGTATACGATAGGATAAGGTTTTACTTTCTCTCAGTATTTAAAAATCAGTCTGAATAGAAGAATTGTGAATTATTAAATCATAAAATACATTGATCTACAGATCTAACAACTAGTTTATTTACAACTTCCGGCAATAAAATACGTGATAAAAATGTTTAGTCGTTTTATCAAATGTATATTTATTTTTTATTTTGCTAGACGAATGGAGAAGTATGAAAAAACATCCAGAAGCTGAGCTGTCATATGCCTATTCGATAATAACCATTAGTTCTTTTACTTTTCTTTGCATTTCTCTTATCATTTTCTAGAGCTGTAGTTGGATTTTCTTCCACCTGGAAGAGCACCCCGACTTAAACGTGTAACGTAGTAATCATACACCATAAACCACCAAGACTCAATCACGGTTTCCTTAAGGCTGAGAGGCATCATCTGTTGACGACCAAGAAAATTCCCTGGTCATTAAACAAAACGAACTGAAAGGAATGTTAGATAGTGTACGTCTGCTAATGTGTATGTTGAAGTTGGGGATGATCTCTGTTGCATTTATGTGTTCGTATTTAACTTCTCTTCTCGTACGGGGTCTATTTTACGTCTTATCGCAGGCGGTGTACTATGAAAAATCGTTTAAAATAACACACGACCTCCAAAATATGGTAGGACACGAGGGACGTCAGAAGCTTAGGATGCTGAAGCTAGAAAAAATATGGCCATTATATCTAACTGTCATTTTCTCCACTGATGAAAAGAATGTATGTTAAGTTTAAAATTATAATTACCTAGAAAGTAATCTGGCTTAATAACAATAGGTACAACTGTAGTCTATTTTTGAATTAACAAAATACAGTAATTCCAGGGGCGCAGGAAGCTAACTTACATAGAACAGAAAACTATAATACAATGTCACAAAATTAAAAAAATACATAGCATTTTTCTATGCATGCGCTTTGAATGTGAATATTACGAGGGGTGTGTTTTGCAATACCTTAATTCTACGGCTGAAAATGCGAGTGTGTTTGGCGCCGAGATTCGATCCCGTGATCAACAGATTGAGAGTCAAGCGCCCCAAATACTACCAGACCATTCCAGGTCTTGCAATACCTTAATTCTACTTATATAACGCTTTGTTTCTTTGTTTGTGAGATTATGGCGAAACTACTAAGGCCACTAGCTGCTATCCCTCATTTTAAGCTGCCAACCAAATGGAAGGCAGCCGGCTGGCAGCATCCACCGCCAACTCTTGTGCTACTCTTTACCAAAGAATATTGTAGTTGGGTTTACCGTTACCTCGTAACGCCCCTACGGCTGAAAATGCGAGTATGTTTGGCGCCGGGATTCGATCCCGTGATCAGTAGATTGAGAGTCAAGCGCCCCCATCTACTACCAGACCATTTCAAGCTCTTATATAACGCAAGGTAATCAATATACGTATTTTTTATTTAATACGATTACTGATCATTATCGATCGAAATTAAAGATTAATTTGCACAAGTATAACATTTTTTAAAGAAATGTTTCATTACGCATTTTTGTTGCCTATTGCCATTTGTGTATATAATTTTTGGTCTAGAATTAGCGCACATAGCACACAAATTAGCAAAAAATCAACTGCAATGCCATCGCTTGGCTTAAAACTAGCATTGGCAATACTTGACCATCAGGTAATACTGATACCAATGATTGGGCATATCGTTCGGCGACAAAAATGTTCAAAATATGCTTCAGAACTACCAACTACATTAATCAATTTACCCGATGCCAAGCCGATTCCAGCGCTCTCTAATTTTCATTTAATGTTGCACGTCATCATAGATCAGGGGTTGCCCATAATTTAATACTGTTATTACTAAAATTATTCACATCGACAGTCTTGAGCACCACCTGAAGCTTTAACATGAATTCTATGTACTCGTCCCCCAGTGGCACAGCGGTATGTCTGCGGACTTACAACACTAGAAACCGAGTTTCGATACCCGTGGTTAGAGCACAGATAGCCCATTATGTAGCTTTGTGCTTAACTGCAAACAAATCTATATATTATGGATATAGTAACACACGCCATCTGCCTGTAGTATTTGGACAGTGGAATTATTTTAGGCTTATTGTTAAAGCCGATTTTGCATTTTTTTTTCAAACGGTGTATTATTTTTCTGAGCAATACTTTCGTTAGTTTACTTGCTAAGAACTTAGCTCATAGACATTCATTTTAGAGTCAAAATACTCTACATCTTTATAAGATTTATTCAACTTCGAAACGTAAGCTGCTTTGTTAAGTAAGACGTTTATTCTTATAAGAAAGAAAAAGTAATTTGTGTCTATTATTTGCCTTCGCTACATTTATGGTCACGTCCGATATGTATGATTGAATGATAAACCATTTAAATATTGAATGAATAAATAACAGTGTATATGTATAAAGTCAAATATTACAAACTTTACTGTAATACATGGCAGTGTCAACAGAAATGATTAAGTTTCTTTTCGATCCTTTAATAAATACAACTATATTTCTATTCGTCTGATCGCAGATATTACTGGGTAAAGTTTATTTTACATCAATATTAACAGTTATAATAAATGTGAGTGTCAGATAACTAAATAATTTGTAATAATTATAGTAAATTATACTTCAAATAAAATGATATCAAAATGTCACTTTTTAAAAACGACAAAATTAATATAATACAATGCTTTCTTCCTTTACCCCTGAAGAAGACAGTTTCACCTACCGAAAGCTTTAGGGTGTCATCGGCTTTCTTTGAGTTTCATAATACTAGTAAGCACTTTTATAGAGGAAACAGCATTGGGTCAAATAAACGACGATCTTCAAAAAATATTAATGATTATATTCTGATGTATAATCTTATTTTAAGTGCGGTGGTACTTGATAGTAGAGATCAATAAGGATTCCAAATAACTCACGCGCCGTAAAACCACCCTATCTAACTGTTAAGCGAATAACCAACCATTCAAAGTATTGTTTGCGATATATTATGCGCATATATACTAATAATACGCTAAAAAATCGCTAAAATTTCCGGTATAACAATTCAAAATTTCTAAAACATCAACTTTTTTGTCTACTATCTACATACCAGATCACGTCAGCGGGGCTGGCGCCTAGACGGCTCAGACTATCGCTACAAGATTTCTCCAGCTTACCTGACTGGTCTGTGGATATCCGCTTTTAACATTCCGATAAATATATTCCATTTTTATAAATGGTAAACATATCATGCACGTACTTAAATATATTTTCAACCCAACGGATGCCGCTACATATAGATGGATAGACACACGATAGTTCCTAAAGGTAAAGTATACACTTTATACAGGTATAACATAAAAGAAAACAAAGAAGAGTATTAAAAATTATGAATTTTAAAATGAAGTAGCGATCTAGCTACAAAAAGTAATGAGACAAGAATTCGAACCATAATCACAAATTTATCAAATTCAATCCCTACTTTGGCAGCTTTATACACTTATCTGTAGGCCAAAGTAAGGATTGAATTTTAAGAAATTTATAAATGTTGTGTGCTTTCCATGGACTTATAGAAACTGAACAAATAAATGGGGACAAAAAATTAATATTTAACGGAAAGTGGGGATCATTGGTTATTCGTAGAATAGCTATAATAAATATCCAAAACAAAATAAAAGCTGCAATAAAAAGTACACAAACAAGTAACGTGATACGAGTTGGATGGATTTTAAAACGCTTTATAATCTATCCAACTAGCATCACTTTACTTGTTTCTGTATTTTTTACTGCAGCATTTATTTTGTTTTGATACTTTTTATAGCAATTCTACGAATAACCAGCGACCGTACTTTCCGTTAATTTTTTTTTCCTATTTATGTTTATTAAATACAATAATATTTTGTATTTAAACGCATCTACTGTTCATTATTTTGAGCAAATACTTTATCAACAGGCCTTTAAAAGTATTTATACAAATATTGTTTTTAAGTCTCAGCCTTTTTTTTTTAAATTTCTGATTGCTGCCCTTTAAACAAAACAAAGATTCTATTCATTTAAACATAAATGTAATATTTTATTAAAAGACGAAATCTGACATCATCACGAAATCTGTAAGCTGAATCTACTTATTCTCTATATTACCAGATAAATTTATGTTTTATTTATGAGTGGTAATTATTGTGTTAAGAGGTATGAAACTTATTGAAGTTAAAAGAAAATTGATGTATTACATGTATTTTGCACAAATTTCTACATATATATAATATTCACAGAAAAACATAAACGGCATAAGATTGTTTTTTGTTTTTAAATTTCGCGAAAAGCTACACGAGGGCTATCTGCGCTAGCCGTCCCTAATTTAGCAGTGTAAGACTAGAGAGAAGGCAGATAGTCATCATCACCCACCGCCAACTCTTGGGCTGCTCTTTTACCAACGAATAGTGGGATTGACCGTCACATTATAAAGCCCCCACGGCTGAAAGGGTGGGCCTCAGATTGCGAGTCGAGTGCCTTAACCACCTGGCCATGCCGGGCAAACGGCATAAGAGCAGTTATTTAACAATATCTGCGACTGAACAAGAAAAATAGCTAATTTTTCTGCGAACAACTTATTTTTTTTCTAGAAACACAAATACTACCGTTCAGTAACCATGACAGCTTTTACGATTTTCAAAAATCATGAATAGAATTAGCAAAGCAACCCATTATAGAGCAATTTTTAGGTTTTTAATATTCATATAATGATATACAAAGTTATCAAAATATGAAAAAGAAATATTTTAAGTAAATTAATCGAATTATTGGAAGTATGATTTATGTGGTTAATGCACTGTATACTTCACAAAAAAAAACAATACTGATGATGTAGTTCCGAGTGTATATATATATATAAAAAACCTTCAAGAACAGCACGCAACCAGTTTATGATATAAGAATAGTTCTGCAAAAATATATCAACGTTCTCAGAAGAATTCCTCTGTTCCAAAACATCAAACTAAGTGGTTTTACAAGCAAGTACCCAAGTTGTCTTAATATGTCCTTCTGTTCTTTGTTTCGACATTTGCATGTTTCATTTTATCGAATGATTGATTGAAAAATATGCGAAGAGTATAATATTCTAGTTTTCATTTTAAGAAACTTTTTTTTTACTCTTTTCTTCCATTTTGAATACGTAAAAAGGTACTATGTAGAAAATGTTACTTACTCTTCTTCAAGGTAAAGGACCATATACTCCTATTTGTGTATACTTATAGAATCAATTTAAGTACTAGTGGTCGTTTACTCGAGAAAGGCGCCCGTTATGGCGTGACCATGGGATATTCGGCTTATGTTGTCTACATCCAGAAGATAAAAGGATTAAGACCTCACTGTTTATTTATTTTTTTCTATTATTGTATCTTAGTAGATAGGATAGTTAGCACAAAAAGTCAGCCCCCCCCCCCCAGTGGCTCAGCAACAGGTCTGAATGTTAAAAAACGTGTTTGACACAACACAGATAACCCGTTATATAACTTTTTACTAAACTACAAGGGCCCGGCATGGCCAGGTGGTTAGGGCGCTGGACTCGCAGTCTGAGGGTTCGAATCTCCATCACACCATACATGCTCGCCCTCTCAGCCGTGGGGGTGTTATAATGTGACGGTCAATCCCACTATTCGTTAATAAAAGAGTAGCCCAAGAGTTGGCGGTGGGTGATAATGACTAGCTGCTTTTTCAGTCTTACACTGCTAAATTAGGGACGGCTAGCGCAGATAGCCCTCGTGTAGCTTTGCGCGAAATTCAAAACAAACAAACAAACAAACTAAACTACAAATGAACAAAAGCCAAAATGAAAGACGTAAAAAAAGTATTGCTAGTTGATTGATATGAAATTATGATATTTACTCTTAAAGTCAAAATGTCAATGCACGCCTTCAAATATATCATGTGTAAGTCACCCACTAATGCACGTCTAACTTTACATCTAATTTCTGAAGTAACATATTACGTATTCTTATTTACTTTCTTGCTTATGAACATGCTTAAATCATATTTTTTTATATTTTGTTTACGACTCAACTTATAACAATATAATAGATTAAAATGATATGAAATCCTATGATAAATCAAAGACTTCCTCAACAATTATATATATACTTTCCAACTGTTTTGCAGGTTTCAAACAAAGTCTATACAGAGATAACACGGGCAATTTTTTTTTCCAAATATTATGGGTATAGCATTATACATTTTTCAATCAACTTGACTTCTGAAATAAACCTACGCACATTCCTTCTCCCTGTTTTTTAATTCTTGGGTTGGGGAAACCTATCCCTACTTTTGTTTATTTAAAAGGCATTCTCTCTTTTTTTTTTTTTTCTTTCTTCTATGTTCATGGCTAGCATCTTATTACTGCACTTTGGGCCGTGGGAGTGTTATAAGAGCAAATTCAACTGTTTAATTTGAACAACCAAGAAGATGGTGGTGTGTGCTGTTGACTAGCTGCCTATAGTCTATCAGTTCAAAATCAGGAATAAATAGTGCATATAGTTCTTTGTGTAGTTTTGAGCGAATATCCGAAACAAACAAAGATTATTCGTCCAGACATACATTTATATGGATTTTCATCTAGGGTGTTACTTTTATTCCTATTTCTATGTATTTAGAAATAAATCGCCCAGGTTTGTTTGTTTTTCATTTCCGAATTACAAAGGTTTCACTTTATTATCTATTTAAATCGCTCAATATTAGCACTTCCTCCTACAGCAACATTTCAAATCCACGATTCTTTTGGTTGATAAACTTATAAGGCCCTCATCATTTTTCTGTCACATGCAACAATAAGAAAATGGTAACACAAATAACGCAGAGAAAAATCTGAAACTGCATCGAATGAAGTATGGTACGAGCAAAAACCAACTGATCTAATCCATTAGGCTGGATTAAGGCTGGAGCCAGATCTTCGCCGTTTAGGTGGCTCCCACCTTTTCCACCCCCAGAATAAGAGAAAGCATCAATAACTTGAAGTTGTCAGGCGGAAGATCTAAATGGTCGCAGGCGGAGCAAGATGCTCTCTCCGGCAGTAAGACTTATGATGGAGAACAGCAGTAAATTTAATCTGCAGCGAAAGAACTGGTCAGAGTAATAACTTAGTCTTACATACTCTTTCCCCTTTAAGTAAAGATGGATGATGCATTGCCCTAGCAATTGTTTGTTTTGTTTATATCTTTCGCTCAACATACGATAAAGAAAACATGAAAAGAAACTTTAAAGCCATCAACCAAAAACTTTATAACTTTTTTTTATAAGTTCATACTCACTGCTTTTATGGAGATCATAACATAGCTAATCGATTTTCGTATCTTTCACACCGTTCTATACTTTGATTAATGTACATAAATTATCTCGGATTGAGATTTCTCTCTGCAAGGCAGAGAATCCGTAGCTACATCTCCAGTTCGTTTATATAGATGATGTTTCTTTTGGCCTCCAATGAGATAACTAAACACTGGTTTCAAATGGACTCAGTCCTTTTAGTGGTAAAGTGTCTTAAATTCCATATCTCTCATTCGTTCACTGTGAAATATATCGACGCGGAAACTCGTGCTAACGTTTCACGTTATTGGATCGTGATGTTAAAATATTTACGACCATTCCTATACCGTAGAGAATAAACGCCATCTATTATCTGCAGCTACTAGTATTTTCTTCTGCTACTCCAAACCGTGTGACTTCTGGTTTGAAGTAGCAGAAAATATATATATACAAGTAGTTGGTGGAAAGGCAGTGAGTTTACGAACTTACAACGCTAAAATCTGAGGTTCGATTCCCCGCGATGGACGCAGCAAATAGCCCAATGTGGCTTTGTTCTGGAACAAACAAACCAGACTTTTTTGTCATTCGACCTTTTTTTTGAATTACACCTAGTTTCGGGTCCGTCGGTATTTTTGTAAGCCAATAATTTTTACGCTCGGGTGACTGGCCCAGTCAGGAACTAGAACGAACATGTTCGGTTACATGGATTCCAACTCGAGACCATCGAGCGCCCTAACCACCAGGCCATGCCAGATCCCCAAAGCAGAATACTTTTTATTTAATATTAACCATACTAAATAAACTAAGTTGTTTGCTGTTATCTACATTATATTGCAAATTCAGTGGTAAGTACTCCAGCTGCAATGCGTGATATAAAATGGTTGTTGTTGTTTGTAATTAAGCACAAATCTACACAATGGATTATCTGCAATCTGCCCACCACGGATATCGAAACCCGGATTCTAGCGTTGTAAGTTCGCAGACATACCGCTGGGCCCTTATGGGGGGGGGCATATAAAAGGGAATATTTTATCATACGGAAACAAATTAATATTAGCACTAATTAACATAATACGAATTATTTTTGTCATATATAGACATGTTTCAACTTCAATATTTTATTATTATTGTTATATATATATGTGTGTGTGTGAAAGCTTTTGTTTTTAATTTAGGAAATCTTTATTTTTTTTCTCTTCACTGATTTTTCATTTCCTGGAATGATTTTATCTAAAGTATAGAGTCATTTTAATCTGGATGTATTACAAAATAACGGTTTCAGAACATCAATGTAATTGTGATGTATCTTTAAAAAATAACAATGTTTTATACAGAAATACATAGTAATTTATCATTTATCACACACATAGAAAAAGGATCTTCTTTCTTCTAAAAACTATTAAAGGTCACACTAAAACACACCTTCCATCCTATACAATGTAAATGCACTTTTGTTTTGATAACACAAACATTTAACGTATTTTTATATCGCACTTGAAAACTTTTATATCAATTACGTATGTTCTCGAAATTATGCGATATATAACAACATCGGTTCCGGCTTACTAACGGCTTAAATTGCCAGAAAACTTTTTCTGTTACTCTCAGTCTAAGTTTTAAAAAAGTACGCTTCTTTCAGGATATTCAAAGCCCTTACGTAAGTAGATATATGAAAGTATGAGAAATTTGAAAAGAAATTTACCAATCTTTATCGCTATCCAGCAGCATGAAAGAAAGAGAAGGTTCTTAGTTCTTTGAACTAGTTATAGATTTAGTGACGTGGTTCATAGTTCTAAATACCACTGTATTGTTGACATGAATTTTGGAGCAAGGAGATCGATTCCTTTACATTTTAGATATCGTGCGTAAAAAACTATCTTTTAATTTTTTGCCTGAGTCAGTTATTTTTTAATGTATGAATGAAATAGATTATACGTCGTCTGTAATAAAACTCTTGTTGACAACGAATTTTATAACCATTTGAACTGCCACGCGATTAAAAGATTATATCAGCTAAAAAGTAGTAGCTTTTACTATTCCCTATTTCTAATAAACTAAAAGGAACGATTCATCTACCTAATGACATTTAGAAACTGCCAAGCGCAACGTCTGACAAATGACATTGAGAAATAACCATTTTACTATTCCACTTAACTGAACAATTTCGGCATTAATTACGCTTTAGACTAATCAAACTGACATTATCAACTCTTAAAACACTACATATATATATATATATATATCATTATGATGCAAATCCTGAGATTTACATGGGCGTATACCTACGAAATTATAAGGTAAGAGTCTTAACTTCTAAACACATATGATGAATGTGCTTAAAATCATGTAAACTCTAAATGACATCCACATGGATAAATCTGTAATTCATACAAATTACATGTACAGGTTATTTGAATTCAAAATCGTAACAATTACTAGTTTTTATTTAATTTTTTTATAAATCATTGAAAAAGCTGGGGGGAGATAATAATCCCCACCTACATATCTAGCTACGCGGTAGTGGTTTAAGTGTGTCTGGGCCCGGAGGCCCATTTTCCCACCCCACCATAGTAAATATAATTGTTAAGGAAATCCCCTAGCTACATAGAATAAGGGGCCAAAAGAGAAATGGAACGATATTTTAGTATACTTGAAAGTTTGTGGAGGAACTATAAAATTGAAATTCCAGCGATATTTCCAGGAGCAGGTGAATCTGAGGGTGGATGGGTATACCAAACACACGTGTACACCAATGGACCCCCTCTGGAGCAGTGGAATACATCACCTTATGTGAAGTCTTAACTAGCAAAAACAGAAAAGCTGCGATTGTAAATGCTTGCATTTCCAGGAAGTACAAAGGAAAGACATCACCGCTAGATTATCTGTCAAGATTTTGTTAATATCTTTTAAAGATTTCTTACAAGTGTAAGCATGTCTCAGTGCAATATTTATGTTTTCTTACTATTTTGTTCATTATTTGGTAAGGTTTTCTTCTCTAATAGGCAGTATATTTATAGGGTAAACTGGAGACAGTTGCAACATTTTATTGTAAAATAATATTATGTGAGCCTCATTGTTATGAATCAGTTACCCCAATATATTTTTATTCAAAGCTACACATCTTGTCTATAAATCTCACTAAGCTCTGGTTGAGCGAGCCAAACCATCTTGAAGAAATGGTGGACTTTTAAGTCAAATCTTATGTTACAATTGGCCCCATGCTTTGGCTCAGTTGTAACACATTTCAGGATCAATAGTAATAGCAATATAGCTACTATAATAAATTACTTCTTACCTTTCTGAGTGTATCTTCTTTATATTTCCTGCACAATGTCATTACTTGTACTTTAGTAAGTAAAGATGTTATATAATAAAAAGCAATGCTAAAGATTACAATGAAGTAGAAACAAGCAGTTTTAGCACAAAGTACCTGCAGAACTAGAAAAGTTTGGCCAGGTCTTGGTATAATGTATTTAACAAAAATAGTTTTCAGATAAAATCATTTTGCTCCTTTACAGCACTAACCTTTTAAATATATCATCATATTATAATATCAAGGACAGAAAATTACTCAGAGTCAACCATCATACAGTAGACCCAGTATTTAAATATCATACAGTGGACCCACCGTTCTCCTGGTTGACTGTTCTCGAAATGTTCAGAATAAACTACGAGAATAATATATTCACCATTATAAGAATCTTCAAATTCTGGTTTCTTATTTTTCTTCTTGCCAGTAGATCTTCTTAGTGTAAGTATCAACTAATCCTTGCATTTCTCTATCTTGTGCCTTTTACTTTTATTCTTTTAATGCCTTGTTTACTGGATTATTTGTGAGAATTATGTATATTCTTCGTTTATGCCCGCTTCTCCTTCATACAGCTTTATTGGTCCAGCTTTTGGAAAAGGCCTCTCTTCTTCATGAGAAATTTAATCTTATGATGGCGACCATTTCATATGAAAGATTTATTTGACCTGGGTTTGACTGATCCAGTGCAACATGTGAAATTTCTTCTGAAATAGTTTCAACTGGTACACTGATTAATACTGCACCAGAACCAAGATTAGAATATAGGTAGTCTGTGACTTGTGATGGTACAAAGCCAGTAATATTGAAAACGTTCCTGTTGAAAGGAAAGATTCCAGTGTACAAAACCCTGAAATGATGTTGTTAGGCACAGCATTTGTCAAGACGTAAAGGATTATTACAAGGATGTGGTGTACTGCCATCGTTATGACTGGGTTGTTCAACAAGCGGTGTTCAGAGTTTTACTGAGAGGATCAAATACTACTCTGTCTAAAGTTATAATTTGTGTGACGTGTGAGCAGAACGATTCATTCTTCTTTGCAAAAATCAACCACCTCTACAGATAAACGCGAATCTCCATTAGCTAACATTAGGAGAACTTAATGTTCTTGTCTTGGTTTAATATACTTCGCGAAATTCTTACTGAAAACAATGAAATCTTCTTTTTCTTCCATCCACTCTGAGCCATTAGCAGTTCCAGTACAACCTGGTGGCCCGCCTCTAGTGAAGTGTTGAGGAAATTTTTCCTGTGAATGATGAACATTGGAGGGACAATGTTTCCTATGTTATTAATGGTGATGGTGCATGTCACTAGCACACCTTTTCCCTAAGATGTTAATATATCAGTCTGTTTTCTTCCTCTTCTTGGAATTATTCGAATTGGAGTTGATACAGTTGTTACCTCAGTTTTGTTTTTATTGTAAATATCTTATGGTTCAAACTCAAAACGACTTAGAACTTTAGCTAAGTTATCAAAGAACTCATTCACAGTTGTTGCACTTTACCAATCTTGTTACTCGTGGCTTCCTCATTGATGCTATTACAATGGAGTGGGAGACTTCTAATCCATGAGATAATATAACTTTGCGCGCCCTTTTTGGAGTAAGTCAATAATGTAGGTTAGCATCTTTGAATAAATAATCGACCAGCTCCTTTTCCACTTCGTCCGAGAAGAAACACATGTGTGGATTATGGCCAGTTCTATGGGGTGAGGCTCCTATTTCTGATTACTTATATTCAGTTAGTTTCTTTCGGTAACGCCGAAGACTATCATGGCACGTGCCAAAATCTTTGACCACTTCACTAATAGATTCGCCTTTTCGCATTGCAATCCTTGCTGTCGTTTTCATGTTGTCATGTTTTGTTTTTTTCTTTTGTCTGCTGTACGTTTGTTTTCAAGTCATATGCTATAAACAAATTAGACTATAAATCACCATTTCAACTAGTAAAGTAGAAACAACTAGCACACTAATTATGGGTAAGCAGGTCTGACAACATATCACTCTCATCCTCTTTTGAAAAACAAAGGATGACATTTTTAACTGTTTAAGTTCAGGAACAGATAGAGGACAGAAAAAACACTCGTCCAGGACCCGAGAAAAGATATAATAATTTCTTAACTTTCTAGCTTAGAGAAAAATGCACGGGTCTAATTTCTCACAGATTTATTTGGCCTTACAAAGTCAAAAACTCATAGATCCTAAAATCAAAAATCTTTAAACTAACAAACAGAACCAACCAACTACCCGCAAAAAAAAAAAACAACTCCTTTTTTTAAAGTGTACTGAATGGGCAGTATACTCACCGAGTCAATTGTAACATTTGCGAGTCACATGTAAAGTTGTTAAAATCAAGCCCAATCCTATTTGATACAACAAATTACGTACAACATACATCAAACATGGATGAGAATATGAATGAAAGATAAGCTTGGTTACAACGTCTTTCTCCAGTTTTAGGATATTTTGATATTGTAAATATATCGTTTACCAGATCTTTAAAAAATCATTGAACACAAATTTCTCTTACTTGGTCGAAGAATAGGTTTTCGTAGACAAAACTTGTAAAAGTGGTGTTAACACCAGCTAGTTCCTGTGAGTAAATTATCAGTAAATGATTCATGCGCTGTACAAATGGAATAGCTGCATACCACTCTTGATGGAATTGGGCGTATAAGTTACAATTATTCCCGGTCTTTCCTAATAATAATTGTGTACTAGATATTTGATTTTTAAAGTTTTCTATGAGAAATAAACTCAATGGTTAGGCAGTGGGCTTCTCTCTCTACAATTCCAGATTTCCACATTAACCACTGGGCACGCCCATTATTTGTAGAGCAATATGTAATATTATTGCGTATTAACCACGTAGTACGACAACAGCTAATTCTAGTGTCCCAGAACGTGCCGCATTGATTGCATCTCAAATCTCACATGGTCGTAAATTTTACACGTTAAAATATCCAGCTCGTACTGTTAAGTGCCTTAATTAAGGCACTTAACAGTAGGAGCTGGAGGTTTTAACGTGTTCAACTACAGGATAAGGGGAAAATATAAATCTACACATTGACCTTTGATTCTCATAGTTTCATACTCCAGAGCGTATGATGTACAACGCCATTTATATTTATCTTTATATGGACATTAAGGCACTTAACAGTAGGAGCTGGAGGTTTTAACGTGTTCAACTACAGGATAAGGGGAAAATATAAATCTACACATTGACCTTTGATTCTCATAGTTTCATACTCCAGAGCGTATGATGTACAACGCCATTTATATTTATCTTTATATGGACATGTCCATATAAAGATAAATATAAATTGCGTTGTACATCATACGCTCTAGAGTATGAAACTGTGAGAATCAAAAGTCAATGTGTAGATTTATATTTTCCCCTTATTCTGTAGTTGAGCAGTTCAAGTTCTGTATTAAAAAAGTGATTGTGAAATAATGTGAAAACATAAGTTGATGTTTTAAAAGTTTTTTGTGTTTCAAGAAGATAATGATAAGTTGGTAATAGATATGAGATTAGATCACAATAAGACATTTAGTCTTAATCACAATAATCTTTACTGTGTTCTCCAGGCAGAAGAGTGCATAACAATATTTAAACTGTGCTTTATCTGTTGTGTGCCACTGATGAAACCTTTGGCTCTGAGCCAGAGCTCATCAGACTGCCTGAATTAAAACCCTGTCTTAACTGAAACACCTTTTATACTAGTCGCTTAAAGACAGTGGTTACACTGGGATTGTGGATTGTGAGAGAGGTAGAGCTTCTTCTTGAGGTCCAATTTGTAGTAGCAGCGTGGATCACAACGTGGTACAACAGAGCACATTTTTTTCTACGAATAAGAAGACCAGAAACGCTAATGGCGTCAATTCTCAAAACCTGGAATGTTATTCTATTCCATTCGTTCATTGTTGTTTAAGTTTTTCTGGAAATAGGTGATCGACCTATTCAGAAGTCTGTCGTACAATTGCTGTATACAACTTCTTTTTTATTTTAGTCTTTGAAATGTCTATCCAAAATACTATTTCACTCGGAAGAAATATGCACAGATGTGTGTGTGGAGTGGTGGTGGTGGGGGGGGGGGGGGTTAACAGAAAAAAATCAACTCATTACGCTGTAGCTACTGGTTAATATACCAGAATACATGGTTATTCATATACGTAGTATATTAATGTTTATTTTGCTTTTGAACTTCTTCCAAATTTCATAACAAAACTACTTGACATTTTATTTTTAGGCTTTTGGCCCTCATATTATTTAATCAAAGGAACAAAATTTCAAAAGAGTTGTCGATCAAGGAGTTAGGACAATTTCAGGCATGTTAAAAAGCAAAAAAACTTGAAAATTAGTATATTAATATATAAGGAGCCGTTCACAGAAATGATGTAAGTTCAGATACTAAAAATATTTTTCTAGTCCACGGATTTAGAAGAAAATCGTCGTGCTGCTACATTAAGAGTTCTAAATTTACATATCGAGAGTCATAGAATGGGGGGAATCAACGGATTTTAGGGGTATTGATGTGTACAAGTCCTTAATCAAAAATTTAGCTTTAATTAAGATTGTAATATCAAGAGTAAAAGTTTTTTGCCAAGATATATTTTGATAAAAATTTATTTTTGTATTAAAGTATAATTTGTTTTATAAAATTTCATATTTGATAACAAAATACATGATTTAGGTATTTCAAATATCATTTTACATTATAACGTTGGTTTGTCACATGTATTCAGTCAAACTTTTTCGAAAACACTTTTCCAAGTAAAGTTTTAAATAAATAATGTCGAATTTTACAAAAATTTTGCAAAGAAAAAAATCGTACGAATATTCCTTATGCGTCACGAACCTATTTCCTCTACTACATTTCCTCGTCATTTTGCAGTTTTGCACGGATATTTAATATGTATGTGTGGCATTCGTATAAAAGATCTACAAATCAAAATTTCATGTCCAATATTGGTAAAAAGCCCTGACAAACCATTAAATATATTGCTACGTGAATTAGTTAAGAAATGACATGCTTTGAAAACACATTAGTTCACTGTCAGTGTTAGGGTTGTACGAGGTAGCAGAGCCAAGCTCATTGTTCACAAAACTTTATTGACGGATTCGATTGTGTGGTTACAATATGTGACTGAGATATGAACATTGTCAGTTAGTTTAACTGCAATACTGACATTGTCAAAATAAGGTTAATATGGGAGTTCTATCGAGTGAAACACAGTGTAAAAAAACAAATAAAAAGTATAAAATGAATGCATGTAGTGATGCAAGGGAAAATTACTTCAACTTCACAATGACACATCAGAAATATTTTAAAAGCAACTTATGTCACTATAACACAAAGTTTGTGATATGTAAAAAATGTTGTTTTCTTCCGCCTTTTGGCACTCCAAGTGTTTCCTGTTTTCTGTAGACAGAACAGGTGTGATTTTAAAAGTACAAAGGTGTATTCCAGCAAGCCACCTCGTGAACAGAATTTTTAAAATGTGAGAAAGTTAACAATAATACGGATTTCATTAAATATTTTACAAGGTTCGTGAGTCTAAGAAATAAAATTACCTTTCGAAATGAAAAATGGAGAGTATAAAGTTACTTCGATTAATATTCCACCGCATTTTTAGTGTTGTTTCTTTTTTACCTTGAGAAAAGTACTTTACTTTTAAGCTACACCTTAAGCAGCTGTTCGTGAGGGTTTGTTATGGTAGCTGCTTGAAAACCACTTCCATCCAAAACACATAAAATGGGATCTGTTTCTAAAGACAAAACCTATATCGACTTAACACAATTATTAAGTTATAAAAAGTTGATTTATGATTATTTTTCGATTCCTTATTATATTTATATCTACCACCAGTCACAAACCAAACAGCCTTAGGAAATGATTAGTTTCACGAACATCGAATTTTAAATCTTAAATGGACTGATTTAGAGAAATATGATTAAAAAACCAGCTGCAGTCAAACCTGACTTTCGCCATATATGTCAGGTTTAATGAGCTGGTTTGTTTTACATAAAAGACTCAATCAGCATTTAACAATGTAATATCTTAACACTGTAACTACACAATAAGTTTGTCGTTTCAAATTTCTCACAAATCATTTTTGATTTTATATTTTTCTTTAAAATGAGAAACCAAAGTTTATAATCTAAACTTTTACCAATGCAGATTGCTTAGAAGAAAAAAAAATTAAATATTTAAACATGTTTTGGTTTATTTAGGTCACCTACTTTATCATTAGTATACCAAAGCTGACAAAACCTGCTGCAGATAGAAATAGTATAATCTTCAGTTTTTATATATTAATGGTGACACAAATTCGTATTTAAAGCTATATAACAACCCGCGCCAAAAGTCAACCTTTAGATGACATTGACATTCTTAAGGAATTTTATTGCCTAACGAAGTCAGATATGTTGGATGTTAAAGCTATTATTTATGTAATGGTTCATACCGATCATATTTGACTCTTTACATCTCAGAGGCTTCACAAATAATGCAATATAGTCAACAATAATTCTCAGCCAAATAAGAAACAAATCACCCCACATTTTTTTAAACACTGTGTATAACTGACTATGATTATCCACGGACTGACATCAACATGTAAAAGTAACACCTAGAAGAATGGATGATGATATATATAAACAGAATATCTTAGCTGCTACAGCTAACTCCGAACATAAGTTTGTGAGATATCCCTTATAAAACAAGCTAGATATCAGTATTTGCGTGAAGACATTCTGTGACACTGCCACGGTTCATTACTTAATCTTATTAAGCAGAGAACCATCCATAATACTTATCTTTGACACATCAACAGAGAACAGGTTTGAATTATACACATATGTAAAAGTTGTCTCAACTATATGACACTTTAATCTGAATCAGCGAAACCTGGTAATTTATTATATCTTGTCATGTTAATCAACAACCTTTTCTGCAAAGCTAAGATCACTTGGAACCTTAATTTTCTGTTCAAGCATCCAAACATCTTCCATAAGTAATCTATCATAAAAAACAATATGATTCCTTCAACACAACATCAGTATATGTAAATAATTAAATTAAGCATACTACGTGTGTGTGTTCTCTGTAACATTTAATCTGATAAGTATCCTTATGACAAGATCATAAGATGACTCAGCAAGTAGATAAAATGTTTCAGTAATTTATTTATCAGCCATATAATATAAAAAGTTTCATTTAGTGCATGATTGATTTGCAAATATTAATGACTAAATAATTCATTAAGGCGTCAAGTAACTGTGCTTAATAAGAAATTGAAAATGCAACTGAATGTATTGCAGTGGTACAAGTATTTTATATATTGCTTTAACTACGGAATGCTTTTGGTTCATATGACCTCCTTGGTATGCAAAAGTATAAATTCATTCAGCTCAAAGCAAAAGTTATATGCTCTATATCAATCAGCCCGCTTAATATAAACTATTTGGAAACGCCAGTAAAGTCGTGAAGTAATGTAAACAGATGAGAAAGTAATTTAGAAGAGTTAATATACGGCGTTTGCCGAACACGTGGATGATAACACTGGAATTAACCAAAGTAAGATTCGCGAAATTTTCCAGCTCTTTATGAAAGGCCGTTCTCAGATTTTAATATTAGAAACTCGAGAGGAAAGAAACACTCTTTGGAACCTCTCATACAATATATTTTTCAGGTACATTGCATAAGCTGTAAAAGTATTTAGAGTGGATATAAGTTAATACATTTTATACAGTAATTGGAAAATTCATAATTCAAGATACTAAGTAACAAGGCACAGCAGATGAATCTATTACAATTAAAACTGAAAACCAAACATTTATATCGTTCTGTCTCTTTTAATTTTGCCCCCTACACGCTTAGCAGTAAGTTTACAACGCTAAAAATTGGGTTTCGATCCTCATGATGTACAGAGCATAGATAACCCATTGTGTAGCTTTGCGCGAAATTCAAAACAAATACAAAACAAAATCCTTGCATACTCGCGTAAATCTTAATATGATTTATCCTTGCTTATTCACGCTACCTTAATATAATCTATTCTTGCACATTCACTCTTTCTAAATATATTTCAGATCCTCCGGTGGATCACCTATAAGTTTACGGACTTACAACGCTAAAATCCAGATGTTAAGACGGAATAAAGATACGTTTGTCGTTGTTGCTGTTTAAGCGTAAAAACTCCACAATAGGCTATTTGCACTCTGTCTACCGAGGTGAATCGAACCCCGGATTTACAACCCTAAAATTCGAAGTTCGATTTATCGTTCCCATATAATTAAAAAAAGTAACGTGTTTCGTGCGTGGTAAGCCTTTTAAACTTCATTAAGCCATGGAAAAATTATGTTCGGAGTGGTGAAGTACAGACGACGTCCCCATATGCATAAGGGAAGGGTTGGTGTAGATAGTACTATGTATTGCAAAGGGAAGGGTATTTGAGGAATAAACCTGTCATCCTTCAGAGCCCCATCTCAGATAGCAAAGTTTACGTTTTAAGGTTTGGTATGTGAATTTCTTCATTCGTTTATATAGACACCTAGAGTACCGGTACTGTCACGTGGAAACAATATCACGGAATTTTATTATTTGCCCCCACGGCCAGGTTTTGAAAACGTCGCTAGATCTGGTGTCTCTTACTAGATAAGTCGATCAATTTGTCATTTTTGATCAGACCATTCAGCTCACAGTGTCTTTTTTATTAGAGGTGTTTGGCGGATATCACGTGTTGTGGAATAGGTTTAACCTCGCAGTCATTGAAACATCCTACACGGCGATCAGATTCGTTCAGAAATTTACTAGTCTATGCAGGTATAGGTCACTTAATTGTTTTAATTACTTTAAGTACACAACACTGACCTTACAATTTACATACTTTGTGCATTCAAGTACAAAATACCACAACCAAAAAAAAAGTTTTCCCCCTAGTGGTTTATTATTGTATATTTACTCTGTCTTTACCTACTTCAATAACCCTTCCATATTATATCGGGCTGTCTATAGTTTGCGTCCCGTACAGTAAATTTGAGGATACACGGTTTGCATCCTGTAGGCGCAAAATCGCGAAACATACTTTGGGCGCAGGTGTGTTATAAGAATGACGGCCAAATTATAGTATTCGACCAAAAGATGGTAATGGGTGCTGTTGAATAGCTGCCTTCCGTCCAGTTCTATCAGTTAGTCATTGGTTGGCTATAGACGAATATCCAAAACAATCAAAAACCAAGGCCTACTTACATCGTCTTAACATGTTTTATTTTACTCTTCCTTAATTAATTAATGTATATTAACATAATTTATCTGTCCAAATTTACTCCCCATTAAATATAAATTCAGCTTTATTAAATTTTATTCTTGTACATTTACTTCGTATTGTTTGTTTGTTTTAGCGCAAAGCCACAGAATACTCTATCTGCACTCTGTCCATCGCATAGAATCTAACACCAAATTATAGCGTTGTAAGTCCATCAGGGGACTACTCCTTCTTGTTATGTTTTTCTTGTATGTCTTCTGTATCCTAATAAACATATTTTATCCTTGATTATTTATTCTATCTTAGTATATTTTATTACTTTACATAGTCTTTTTATATATCAATCGGTTTAACATGTTATATTTTTATATGCTTTATGCACAATATATTCAAAGACATTTTCAAATATCTTAGTATGCTTCGCTCTTTCATGTTTAATATCTTATAAATATTTTCAAATTTTACCAAATTAAACTACATTAATTTCTTTCTTCTCTTACGTCTTTTCTTTTACCCAATAAAGCTTCTCTAACTCATTTTTCTCCTCAATCACAATAGTTTTCTAGTATTTAAACTTTTATTTTTGGTTGTATTTCTAAAGTTAGTTTTATTTGAATATTTTTTTTTAATTATGTTTAATTTTTTAATGTTACTTTATGCGTTTTATTAATTAATTTCGTTAAAATACATTTGAGTTTATTAGTTCGTGATAGTGTTCGTGTGCGTTTATTTATCGTCAAGGCCAATGTTTCGGTTTGTTTGTTTGTTTTGTTATTAATCACAAAGCTACACAATGGACTACCTGTTGTCTGTCTACCGCGGATATCTAAACCAAATCCAATTTTTAGTATTATAAGCCCAGCTCGCTTGGCGCTGAGTCACTGAGGGACGCAACAACGTTTCTGATTAATTATCGTTTCTAGTGCATGATATTTGATTTTACGTTTCGCTTAAATTAAAGGCTTAAATCTTGACTTACATTAAGAACTTACTGGTAATGAATTTTAACACGTAATTTAACCTGTAAATACAACCTATGTAGGTCTTTGTATTCTGCTTAATATAATTGCAATCAAAACTGATTTTAGCAGGTGAAAGGTATAATATTTTTTCATATTTTCCTTATTCCTTTCTATGCATTAATGTAAATTTAAAATTTCCTTCTACATATAAATTTATTCAATCGCTAAACTAAGACTTGGGCGAACTTTTCAAAAGAAATATCTTCTTTTTTTTTTCGAACGAGTGAACTGACTGATATTTATAGTGTGCATTTGGATTCAAAAGATTATGTTTGCATTAAGTCAGTAAACGATATATAACCGTTTGTTATGTGGAAACTTGAATGACATGTCGGTAAAGCATCTTTCAAACATTATATTTGGGATACCAAGTGTACTATGCTACAATTCATGCTTTTATTTAGTGAATAATACTCAATATATTTTGAATTCAAAATGAATAAAGCTTCGAATATATATAATAGTAACATTTCAACATTTGTAAAGTCACAAAGCCAAAGCGTGGAATGTTCCTAAAACGCACATACGTAACTTTTATTCGTGGAAATTGAATTATAACATATAGTTTGCTCAGGATTATAAAAAAAATATATTGTAAATATTTTTATTTTATTTTACAATCATACAGAAAATATTTTTAACTTTTTTTTTGCTCGTTGCATGTAATATTTCAGTAATCTTTTTCAAGTGTGTAAAGCAATAAACGCAAACTTACATATAATATTTGTCGAAACGTAGCAATTTTTGTGCTTATTGAAAAGTTAAAAAGAAGACGATCAAAAAGAAAACATTTCAATAAAGCGATTTTATAGCAACCTTATAATAAAATCCTATTCCAGTTTCCGTATCCTTGCTGTATATGCTGTTAAAGTCACCTGCAAAAATAATATCCCCCCCCAAAAAAAACACATAAAGGTATAAATGTTGGTTCATATAAAGGCAACGCTGAAAATCTTGTTTATTTGTTCACCAAAGACAAGAAGTGATTTTCTAACAAAATGAACAGCTCTTAAGTAGGGAATCCATTGTAAAGACAAACAAGTGTAGTTCATTACAGTTTAGAAACTCTTCTTCTCGCGAAACAATCTTGTTTCGTGAGTTGTCTTCAAATTGGCTTTGTTTGTTTTTCTTCTGCCAGAGAAATAACGTCAACGCACTCCTACTGGAGAGAAGGGGATTTCGAATGTAAAATTGTATCAGGCTGGATTTAAATCCTGGCAATTTTCTTCAATAGATTAACTGCCGAAAGAATTTTGAAGCTTTCCAGAATATCGAGAGATTACGTTAGTTTTAATGGCACTGCTGTTTTATTTAGTATTCTAAAGTTAATGGTCTGTGTGTTTACGAACTTTCTTATCTATCAGCCATGAAACTGATTAAAAATCCCTCAGTTAAAAACCTCCTCATATTAAATCCAGTACAGCAGTACAGTATCAGAAACATTCATACAGAAATAGTTTTGTAACTAAACATGTGCAAACTGATGATTATTTTCCAAAATATATTATTAGATACATAAGATAGAAAATTTCGTTTAGCTAAGACTAATCAATATGCAGAGGACAACATATACGCAGTGTTAAAACGAATTTTCAGGAAACAAACAAAGGGGGAAAAAATCCTGTAAACCCTTCTCTAGTTAAATTACCGACAAGAGGTAAAGGTACGAATCCTGTAATTAACTGGTTTAGGAGAAAAGAAAAGCTGTACCCAAGTTTTATATTCTTCAGTGTTATTAATCCACTACAAAGACACTTATAAAAACAGATCTGACCAACTTGGTTCAGGTGCTTTAATGAACAATTTGTTTTAGAAGTATACTAATAAACTGCAGAAATAGAACAAAAGCAAATAGAAAAGTTACATAAGATGTTCTGTCATTCTAGAATCAGAAACGTTTACATAAGGAGATACTGAGGTGTTGGTAAATAAATCTTGTTTAAAATAATAATATTACACAAAAATCAATGCGTCGTGGAAAGATATTTTAAAGAAAGAACATTTCTATTTTGAACTATAATTTGAAAAACTAAATAAAACTTTTATTCATCATCATAGCAAGATAAAACACTATTAATAAGTTAGAAACATTTTTACGAAACGCCATATAAAACACTATTAATAAATCAAAAACATTTTTTACAAAACGCCATATAAAACACTATTAATAAATCAAAAACATTTTTTACGAAACGCCATATAAAACACTATTAATAATTCAGAAACATTTTTACGAAACGCCATATATACAAAAAAAATTACGTTAAAAACAAATCCAATAGTAAATTCATATTCTAGATGTCTGCAGGTTTATTCAAGAGAAAATTTAATGTAAGATGTCCAAGGTAGCTTTATTGATATTCTAAATTTACTCTTAGTAAGTAGCTACAAAAAAATAAACTGAAATATGGATTTAGATTATTAGTATTTTCTGTTTAATACAACTAATTATGTTTTGGACAGATGACTTTTTATCATTATTGCTTTCTTTAGCTTTTATTGTAAGCTACATAAGATATCACTATTTTGAATAACTACATTGCTTTACTTAATCATCTAATTATTTTATCTTATTATGAGCACATTTTTTAAAATCAATTTTTCATATGATATCATATATTTCATTAAACTTTCCCAAAACATATACATATATTTATTAAAATAGCTTCAATCCATCAATAATACTTAGTAATGTGATTTTTGACACAAAAGAGGGGAAAATATCTTTGATCAACGTTTTTCTATGTGTGCCCTTATTTCTAATCGTATATCTAGACGTCATGAGGCTTATGAACCTAAACAATAACCATATTTTATACTTTTCCTACTTTTGTGTAAATTGTTATTTATTAGAAACTGAAACGCTTCTCTTTATCGATTAAGATAGTAATTTATCTCCAAAGTTTGAATTCTTTTCTTTTCTGCAACAAACAGCTTTTCCATATTCCTAAAGAAAGTCATTTCCCTGTAATTTAAAATCAAATCCTACAATTGTTTTGGTAAATTGTTATGTGTGGAAATGCAAAATCTAAACTTATCTTTCTTTTTAAAAAAGAGATAAAAAAATATTTTAGAAGAAAATGTTGTTGTTTTTCTAAACGGCTTTCCGTCCCCCC
>NW_013665700.1:766399-768103 GCF_000517525.1 Limulus polyphemus | reverse complement strand
AAAAAAATATTTTAGAAGAAAATGTTGTTGTTTTTCTAAACGGCTTTCGCCCCCCCCAGTGGCACAGCGGTAAGTCTGCGGACTTACAACACTAGAATCCGGGTTACGATACCCGTGGTGGGCAGAGCACAGATAGCCCATCGTGTAGCTTTGTGCTCAATTGCAAATAAACAATAAACGGCTGTCTTATCTGTATATTTCACAGTACGTTTGTTCTTCCTGCATAAATATTTTTCAGGTAAGCTGTTAAAAGGTAAATAGTAACATGAGATATTATAAATACGTCATATCATTACCTGTTTTTTGCTATTAAGCCATGATATATATATATATATTTCTGAACAAGTATTTACATCCCCATGTAAGTTTCATAAAAGGAAATATGTACTAAAACTTTTGAAATGGATGAAGTATAACAAATTACGAGAAAATGCTCATATACGATTCTCCATATCTTTACACTATTTCTTGGTCTTTGCGTGTCTGTTTTTCATTATGTCTGTATCACTTCACATACTCAAGTCAGCTTCTTTTCTGACTCTCAGCTACTTCTAATTTATGATCTATCTTCTTGTGCGCTTATATCCTGCAGTGCTCTAAATTATTTATCATTCAGGTAAGGATTTTGTAAAATAATCCCGTATTATCGTAGTATGTTCTTTATTTATGAATCTGCTTACGTGTTACATAAACCTTTTACGTATTGACCTGGTTCCTTACCACATTTTTTTTTCATATTTCGTGTATGTGTTTACTTTCTATTTTTACAGATGTAATGTATTATTTGCAAGTTATCCAAGAATGGAACCTTGAACTATATTTTGGTTAATGAACATTATTTTGAAAGTTGCACTCTTGGTGCATCATTTGAATGCGATGTTGCAAATGAAGAAACAAAATACCATTCTCAGATATTTACCATAGACACTTGGCACGAACTCCTCAGAAAGAAAAATGAATTAAAATATACTGTGCAAAGTAAATCAATAAAATAACTCATCTTTATCCAGCATACCTAGAACGAGGATTGTTTAAGGTCCATTTGTTATACAGTAAGTTATATCACTTACATCTTGCTGTAGTAAGATAAAAATCCTACGCACTGATTATTTATTTTCCCCAATATATATTAATGTGCAAATCAATGATATTATTGTGTATCTGTAATGTTCTACTTATGTGAGTTCTAGCGAGATAGGAAATTAAAACAACAACATCTGATTATTTCTGAAGATCTTTTTCGTGTAATCAGAAATAAGAATGGGAATTTGTACTTCAGATTATCATTGTTAAACTAATTCAGTCATCATCAACAAACTAGTTTACACACCACATTGATTATCATTGTTAAACTAATTCAGTCATCATCAACAAACTAGTTTACACACCACATTGATTATCACTGTTAAACTGATTCAGTCATCATCAACAAACTAGTTTATATACCACATTGATTATCATTGTTAAACTAATTCAGTCATCATCAACAAACTAGTTTACATACCACATTGATTATCATTGTTAAACTAATTCAGTCATCATCAACAAACTAGTTTACACACCACATTGATTATCACTGTTCAACTGATTCAGTCATCATCAACAAACTAGTTTACATACCACATTGATTATCATTGTTAAACTAATTCAGTCATCATCAACAAACTAGTTTACATATCACATTTTTTTAAATATTTTCTCAGT
>NW_013665700.1:748467-766389 GCF_000517525.1 Limulus polyphemus | reverse complement strand
GATTCAGTCATCATCAACAAACTAGTTTACACACCACATTGATTATCACTGTTAAACTGATTCAGTCATCATCAACAAACTAGTTTACATATCACATTTTTTTAAATATTTTCTCAGTATTTCTAATATTTTAGTAGAGCTGTTTCTTAAAGGTCAAACAAAAAAGATTCCATTTTGAACCTCTTCAAATGTTTTATTCGTTGTTGTTGTTTTTTTTCACGGTGTTTCAGATGGGATTTTATTTTAAGTTTCATATTAACACTCGTGTGTTGTGACGTATAAATCTTTAATAGCAACCTGAAACTAAGAGCAAATGTATTTGTTTGTTTCACAAAAGAATGTTTATAGTGTCATGAACTGTCTTCATATTCTCTAGATGCACTCACGTGGTATTAAATCAACGAGTTCTGCCGCACGTAACAGTCACTGCTAGCAATATATGTTGAGCTTGAATTCAGTTGAAGTCTGTACTTGAGGGTTAGGCACCAGGCTCGTGCACCCTCGCTACGACGTTTAGATTGAGTGAGGCCATGGAATGAAACAGTCTCTCTCGTCTCCCTGCTTTCCATGTACTGAGATTCTGTTCCGTAGCAAAGCATTTGAGGGTTAACAACTTTCGACAATTTTAAACCCACTCAACCCCGAACTCAATGTATTTATGAGCATTTATGAAATCGTCTCCGAATTGGTAGTAATATTGGCGCAATTTTAAACAATGTTAATTACTTCGTTTTTATGGATAATAGCTTTTATTGGATTTTTGTCAACTAAAGGTAATTATGATTTTTTTTGGATAACGTAATTTGTGTTTAATGTTAGGTTATACTTCTATAATTTCGATATAAAGATTGCTTACAGCCAGTTGAGAATCATATGGTTGAAACAATTACTAGTTTTATGGTTATATTTCATCACACTTATTAGTCATTATACAGACAAGGTGTCTTCTCTATATGTAAAAGTATTCCATAAGGTTATCTTTAGAAATTATGATTAATATTTTTGTTAATTAGGTACTGTTGATACTTTTGATGCTTCTAATTTTCATTAGTTTGTTCTTAATGTTATTTTTTAATTTCTAAAAGATATTTTACTAATTTCGAATATAAATATTTAGTATTTCAATACTTTCATCAGATTTGTAACCAAATAATTTCATTGTACCTGTGTTCTATTCTATACCATGATATATCATAATTGTCTATGGGCAAAAAAATAATAATTAATTAACTCTCTGGTTCATTAGAATAGACATACCTGTTTTCGTATTTATGAAGATAAAGAGTAGTATTAAAACTCTTTGAGTTTGGCCTACTACAATTTTGTACGTATTTGGGTGTACATACACGGCTTCATTTTGAACACTAACAGGATTACTTGTAACAAAATCTGCTTGAAAGAATCGCCTGTAGATGAATTTTTTACCAAAGGTATTTGTAATGATAAGAAGTCTGTGGAAAATATTTATAATTTTCGTAATGACGAAAACTTAGAACACGGGATTCGTTGTTTTCCAAGAAATTTTGGCATGTAATTTTAGATTTATATTGTTGTTGTTGTTGTTGTTTCAGTCCATTCTTTTTATCATGATGCAGTCTAACTTACACAGATGAGCTACGTGTTATGATATTTACTTTGGCGGGAAATTTGAGTTCTTGAAAATATTTCTTAGCCTTTAAAGAAAGTAAACAAATTAAAGCGATCTATCCGGAAGGAGTGGGGGGTAAATCAGAGCTCGACAGTTATGATCTTTTATTGAGCTATAGTTCACTTCCTTAGCTTTATTTGTGGGTTTCATTAATTTCCTTTACTTCCTTTGCAGAAGCCGAATTACTTTATTAGAGTCACTAAAATGAGTTATTTCGTATAAGGGAAGCGTTACAGTAAAATATTAGATATGTGATTGTTCTTTTCTCAGATGAAAATTTATTGAGACGCAGCACGCTCACGTAGCGAGCACTGACATTTGTCAATCCTTAATGCCGTGGTACTATTATGATAATGTGCAAAACATTAAAAATAATCTTATATTTGGATAACGCTTGACGTTTCGACAATAATCTTATATTTGGATAACGCTTGACGTTTCGACAATTTTTTGCTATTTCAAACTAAATATCTTCTGTTTATAGCTTTTGTATATTTCTTAATCAGAAATGAAACATAAACTGGCAAAATTATCAATATATATTTCAATATATAAACCTATACGTCTATCTAAAAATTTTGTATCAATCCGATAAATCATATTTTATTAAAACTCAAGTATATGATATTGATTAATGTTGACTGTTATCTCTAATATTTCTCCCCTTTTATCTTTTCCTCCTTTTTTATCAGATTTTTCTTTATTTGCTCAGTTACGCTCCGCTTCACGCAATCATATCTTAACATTTTCTGTGTTCATCGCCGTATAATTGTTTTTCTTACATCTCTTGAAAACCTTTTTGATTTTACCCTTTTTGGCAATCCACTTCTCCGTTTTTTATCTTGCTTTGTTACAAACTTATTTTTTCTTATGTGATCTGAGCATTTTATTGTTAATACATAATTTACATTTTTGTTCCTTGTTATTTATTTTTACTTCATGATTTATATTTAGGGTCTTTGATACTCATCTTTTTCTCTCTTTCACTCTCTCTCTCTCTCATACATTCTTTTTTTACTTTCTTTAACTTCGTCGACTGCATAATAAATTCAAATCGTCAACTAATATTTAACTTTTTTATCTTTTTGCCATTAATTATATTTTTATTAACTTCAATATTATTTCTTTGGTTTTATATGTATTGAAACAGAACATATAAAATTATTAATTCTCTTAAGCTTTATCTATCTTTCTTCATTTCCTATGTTTGATAAATAAATTGTTCAGATATAGGTATATTGTTATTTTTTATTTATTTTGTGTTCCTAAAAACATATTGTTCCTTTTAATTTTTTTAGATATCCTTTACTCTTGTTATGGTCTAAGCATATGTTACAAGTTAGAACCTTATTTCAAACAAATGACCCACAGTAGACACATAAAATCTCTTTCAAAGACTTGAAGCCACCTAACGACCTAAACCTTAAACTTCAATAAAGAAGTCGTTCTCCACACGAAAATGAGGTACAGCAGGTAAATGTCATGTGATAGTTGAGAATGATTTACTGATTCTTCATTCTGCAAACTTTGCTGAAAGTCTTCACTTTTTGCTCCTTTTTATGAGCAATATTTCACTTACTTCCCTATCTTTATAGAGAACAGACTATATATCTATATCCATATATTTATATAACAGGAAGATACGGAGAAATAGACTCTAGAACTTTCGTATAAGTAGCAAATAGAATAGACAAGTTCAGATATCAGTACGTAACAACTAGAGCAAATATATATCGTTACTAAATATTTTACACAGATTAAACAAAAATAAAGGTACGTTATTTAACTAGTGAATCAAATAAATAAAACTCTTGTCACTTGTGAATAGAAAGACTAAATATAAATAAATGCTAGTTATCAATGAGTGAAACAGATAGATGTAGATGTTTACTATTAGTTATCAAATCATACAATGTTTTGTTGTTTAACCAGAAGATAAATATTGACCTGATTTATTTGATAATTAAAACAGATAGTAATTGAATGACAGCAATTTACCTAATATAGCATATTTCTTTATACTTAATATTATCTTCTTTATACTTAATATTATCATTTAGGTGATAACTACGTGTAACTAAGAAAAACGTATTTTAACACCCTTAGTGTCTGTTTGTCTGTGTGTCTGTGACCGCCATAGCTGCAAAAAGAAAGAACCTAGAAACCTGAAATTTTGCACACATACAAAGTGGATCCTGTAGATGTGCACCTGGGTATTATTTACTTATCCACGTACGTGCGCGCGTGCTCGAGCACATCTTTTTTTTAGGCAAGCTAGCGAAAACCCACATAGGAAAGAATATCTGACTGCCATAGCACCAGGACCGAAAACCTAGATACCTGTAATTTTGCACCCATACTAAATGAACAATAGGGGGTGTGCACCTGGGTATTATTACTTATCTACGTGCGTGAGTGCATGCGTGTGTGCATCTTTCTTATGCAACCACATAGAAAAGAAACGTGACTGCCATAGCTCCAAGAGGAAAGAATCTAGAAACCTTAAATGTTTGCACTCATATTAAGTGGACTCTGAGGGTGTGCACCTGGGTTTTACTTATCTTATCCATGTGCATGCGCGTCTTTTTAATGAGACGGCTAGCGAAAAACCACATAGAAAAGAAGTAGTTCCTTATATAACAACTTTTAATATATAGAAAAGCCAGTGCGTTTTGGTAACAATGCGTTCCAACAATAGCTTTTATGTCATGTTGTTTAGCAACAAAAGTATATAGGTTATACCTTCATGCTAAAATGAATGCAGAATACACACACTATCAACTTTGTAACCCGAGCGAAGCCTGGTACTTGCACTAGTTCTTAAATAAATAAAAACATATTTTTTTCGAATTTAAAATTAGTTAAAAGTTCTAAAATTTTTAAGACGAAATGTATTGCCTTATATCATAGAGTAAAACTCTTAAAATAAAATGGACATAATATTGTTTCAAGTTCATCAGAAATATAATAAAAACACTAAATTACAGAACAGAATTGAGGAAAATTGTCTTGTTTTTCTTCAGTTCTGTAATTATGGAGTTTCACTAAGTACCGACAGTTTCAAGTATCAATTATAAAAAAACACTAAAGTTCTGGTTTTAACTTTCGACAGTAATACAGAACTTATTTTGAATAGAATGTTTAACACTCTTTGAAAATTAGATAAATGTTTAGGGCTATTGAATTTTGAGCTTTGTATATGAGTGGAGGGGTGAACGGTGACGATAAATCAGTACTTTTGAAATAAGTTCCTATTGTAGGTAGCGATTAAAACTTAATCAGAACTTGAAATTATAATATCAAACACTTCAGTGTCTTTAAGATAAATGTTTTCTAATCCTTGTAAAAGGCATTTAATTATTTAGCCGAACAATTATTTATTTTCATAAATTAAAAATATATATTTGAAACTAAACAGATATGTTATCACTAGTACCCTGTGTCTTTTTATGTACAGTACCTTTCTGTGAACATTGTTAGAATATAATTTATATGCTTTTGTAGCTTTTTTTCCTAACATTTAATAAATATAACTTAATTTGACCAATATAAACACAAAGCTTATTATTGTTACTTTATAATGTTTTTTTTATTTGACAGCAGTAAGTCTACGGACTTAAAGTGCTAAAATCCGGGGTTTGATTCTCCCGCGGTGGACATAGCAGATAGCCCAATGCTGCTTTACTCTAGAGAAATGACAACAATAATGTTTTGTGTTTTTAACATTTGATCTTATATTATTTTAGAATGTTTTTTTTTTTACATTTGCCCTTATATTATTTTAGAATGGCTTTGGCAGTGTCATCTTTTATGGCTCTTTTCATATTATCTCAAATATATATCGATTATCTTTATTCAACATATCTTCATATATCAATCAAATGAGATTACCATATTTGACAATTATAATTTTACATTATATTAAAGAACAAAAATCATTTGGGAATCTAACCATTTTTTTTAAACAGCCTTGATTACGTGTGTAACAGTTGAGAAAATTCCAATGAACTCGAACTTTCGAGCTCATACAGTCGTTTGTTTGTTTGTTAGATAAAGGAGTTGCCGATCAACAAACGATCACGGTTAGAAGGGAAAAAATAGAACTACTTTTAAGTACTTAATGCATTTGGTCTGTAAAATTATTCAAGGGGGATGAAGTTTATTGCACTAGGAAAATGATAATAAACTAAAATAGTGAGAAAATAATAAATTTTCTAAGCTATGCTAAGATTCCAAATAGAAAAGGTTGAATGAAAAAAAAAATAGGTTTGAGGTGAAAGAAAATGAAGTTCAGTGAAACATAGTTCTGTGCTAGATTATACAATTTATATACTCAAGTTGTTAAGACTAGATTAGACAGGATGACAGATTAAAAATAATAGTTAGAGGATAAGTGCAACAAGATATATTCCATAAAGACAGATATGGATAAAAAAGAATAATTATTCAGAGAGACAGAGGTATATGTCAGAAGGAACGACATAAAGATTGAAAAGGGTAGAGTCTGATGCCTTGTGAGATTCGTTAATAGTTCTAAAAGACAACGCTGAACGTCATGTGAGACAAGTTAAAAGCTTCAGAAAGACAAGGTTAAATGAAATAGGATAAGGATGCAGAAAAGCAAAGACAGATGTCAGTTGGAACAGTGTAAAGGTTTAGAGAGGCAAATCTAGACATCAGCTTCAATTATATAATATTTAAAAAAAGCTAAAAAGCTAAATTAAATATTTATTGAGACGAAGTCTTAATAGTTACGAGTTCGGTGTGAAAAAAGGTTTAAGATCTAATTAAACAAGACAATGGTTTAGATGGTTTCATACCAGATAAGACAAAGGTTCGGAGAAAAGAGATTATACAGTTGAGACAAAAATTATGTTTATTTTAAAACTGTCTTCCGCCTGTTCAATCCGCTGTCGTATTAACTCTAATCAAGGTAAGGTCTGTTTGTGATTCTGTATGAGATTATGATATTCAACTATGAGATATTATTATCTACAGTCTGTTTGGTTAGCGATATAAAGTGTAATATTACAGTGGCAAGGCGTAGTGTGGAATAAGAATTAATATTATATTCCACGAGTTATGTTACAAATACATAACGTTGACTTATGGTGTATGGAATACCGTTGTGAATGACGAAATCTTAGTTCAAAGTACAACGAATAAAGCTGTATAAAAAGGAACGTATAATCACAGAGGGGAAACAGAAGGGTTTTTCAAATAAAATTGCTAATAATTCTAGCTTAACCCTTAATTTTCCCACACAGAGACCCATTAAAAATTGTCTTCTTTTCAATGTAAAAGACAGAAAAATATGTCAGAATAATTAATATGTTTTATTGTTGATACATTAAGAGACTTTGCAGTTTCAGAAGTTATCTTAGCATTCAATATTAAAATCTCAGTCCATTTTCAATTCAACTTTCTAAAAAACCAAATAATTGGTCATCTATGTTCAAACTGTGTAAACAAAACTTTAAAATTAAACAGGACGTTTTTCTGCCGTCTTTACAAAAATGTTTTCTTTATTACATCTTTATGTGACTTCTCGAAACTTTTATGCACGTTAGCGTCGCTGGTCAATATATTTGATTGCGGTTTGGCGTGTTTCACTAATTAGAACGTGGCAGAAGAATGTAGTATTTCAAGCTTATATGTATGCACGTCACTCGTAAGGGTGCAACGTTCGAAGAATGTCAAATGAATCCACCCTTTGGGGTGTTAAGTTCACGCTGGAAAGGTCCCCTTTGTTGAAGAAACTTGATGTGCACAAACACGCTTAGAATTTTACTTTTTACTTCGAATCATTAAAAATTATAGATTCCAAACTTAGGTTGGTCAATAAGTATCCAAGTACTTTTTTGTCCGTTTTAAAATTACCTTAAAACTAATTTTTCACACAAAGCTTTTTATGAATACGTGATGCTCCGAAATAGCAAAATACAGACAAAGTTGTTGTTTTTTTTGTGATTTGTAAAAAACTGTCCTGTTCATTTTACGATACATTTGTATATTATGTACTATGTATACTAAACGTGTAAAGAGAGAGTTGAATTATCTGTATTGTAAGAAGTAAAGATTTTTTTTCAAACCTAGCATCTGTCATCTCTTTAGATAATTTTTTATTCAAGTACAATTCCAGTATAGCCGCTCCTAATCTCGAACTACTGGCGAGGGAGGAAGTCAGTCAATAGCACCCGCAAAGTATAGCCGCTCCTAATATCGAATTATTGGGAAGGGAGGAAATCAGTCAATAGCACCCGCAAAGTATAGCCGTCCCTAATATCGAACTATTGGCAAGGGAGGAAGTCGGTCAATAGCCCCCGCAAAGTATAACCGCTCCTAATCTCGAATTATTGGCGAGGAGGAAATCAGTCAATAGCACCCGCAAAATATAGCCGCTCCTAATATCGAATTATTGGCAAGGGAAGAAATCAGTCAATAGCACCCGCAAAGTATAACCGCTCCTAATCTCGAACTATTGGCGAGGGAGGAAGTCAGTCAATAGCACCCGCAAAGTATAGCCGTTCCTAATCTCGAACTATTAGCGAGGGAGGAAGTCAATCAGTAGCACTCGTCCCCACAAAGGTTTTGTACTGGTCTTTAAATCGAATAACAGAACTGACTCTCACTTTTATAATACGCCAACAACTGAAAGTGCGGAGCGTGTTCAGCGGCGTTACGTCTCGAGTCTTAGATCCTTCTATCCTGAGCTAAAACACACTAATTAGGCCACGTTCGGCACACAAGTTTAAGCAGGAACTCATTAATCGCTAGAAATGTTAATGGATTTGAACAGCGTTTTTACAGTTTGTCCAAGTCCCAACTTTTTTATTTACTACTTGGAGACTCACTTTCATCGAGCCATTGTTTCGTCAAATTCACGGTTAAATGTACCTTATACACTTAACACTTACTTTTTTATTAGCCCTTATCAGAAACTCTAATCATTTCTTGATTAATATAATACATAAAAATAATTCAAGTTTAATTCAAACTACATGTTCATTATTCTTAATTACATACACATTTGTTTTATAATAGCATTAGTAATGATTAGGTCAACACTATGATCTACTTCATCAAGAAGACATTTTCAGATACTCAAACTTTGCTTAACACTGGATTATAATACAAGAAATCAGTGAAAAATTCCTTAATACCAATCTTGAGATCAGAACCCCAAATGAAAACTTGATTTAAAAAATTATGTAAGAAATGTTTTAACGTGTTATCATCGATCGAGGCTTACGTTCTGAAATTAATTTGATTAATTTCTGTTCTTACCAGTCAAACTTACATGTTAGAGAAGTAAAACTAAAAAGAAAAAGAACCGAATAGGAGAACTGTTGTAACTATACACGACTTCCAGAGCAATACTCTATGAAGGAGCACTTAACGAAAAAAAGAGTATAGGATTATAATCTAAGTTCGGTAACAGTGACAGTAAAGAGTATAGGATTATAATCTAAGTTTAGTAACAGTGACAGTAAAGAGTATAGGATTATAATCTAAGTTCGGTAACAGTGACAGTAAAGTGTATAGGATTATAATCTAAGTTCGGTAACAGTGACAGCAAAGAGTATAGAATTATAATCTAAGTTCGGTAACAGTGACAGTAAAGAATATGGGATTATAATCTAAGTTCGGTAACAGTGACAGTAAAGAGTATAGGATTATTATCTAAGTTCGGTAACAGTGACAGTAAATGGTATGGGATTATAATCTAAGTTCGATAACAGTGACAGTAAAGAGTATAGTATTATAATCTAAGTTCGATAACAGTGACAGTAAAGAGTATAGGATTATAATCTAAGTTCGGTAACAGTGACAGTACTAATGATCAAACCTTGTGGGAATCTCTACAGTATATTTCATATAGCCCAATAACACATTTGTGTAAAAGTAAGTATTAAATACTAGAACACTTTGTGCGTATAGATACATATAGGTGTACGGTTTGAGACTGTATAAGTTAAGAAGATAAACCCAACTTAGTTTTAACGTTCACGGTGAAATTAAAAAAATATATATCCAAAGTACAAAGCTGATGTGCTTATCTAAAAACATTGACCAAGCGCACGAAGTTTCTAGTCATTTGTTTGTGTGACATTCAATCTTTAAGGAAGTTTCATTGGATGGCTACAATCTGAACTTGTTTCCTCTATATATTCCGTTTAATGCTTCTAATAGTTCATACGTTCATTTATAACATAGAACGTTTAAACTATTGCTCTAATATGGCTCTGAAACAGACAGGAGATTTGGTTACATAACTTGCCTGTTATAGAACATCGAGAATGATTCTCTTGCCATCTGAGCCTGCTCTATTAAGGGATACTTATTAAGAGTAAACAAAACATGAAACCAAATCTTTCTTGCAAAATGATTATGTCAACTTTAGGTTTTCTAGATGACATGTTACGCTATCTAGAGTAGTAAAAAAATTACAAATATATCAATATAATCAATATAAGGAATCGTCTTCACAAATGTATTGTCTTTATAGCTATATTTCTTGTAAATATAAAAATATTTCGATATTTTGATAACCATCATATTTAGGCCGCACAGCTTGAAAAAGGAAATATTTTGTTGATATCTACATTTAAAAATATTATTCTTTGCATAAGTTTTACGTTTTTCCATCCATAACTATTTACACTGTGATTTCCAAGTTATTTATAAGTTTATTTGAGCTTCTTTATTTTCTACGCGTTTTCGGCATAAAGGATGTTAGGCTTCATCATCAGTGTCTTATGGTTGTCAAAAAAATAGTTTTATGGCAACGTCTGCAAGTTCTTGTAAATAGCTTGTTCTGAGTTATTAAGTTAAAAAAGTAAAATAATAATAATACCGTTCTTCTTAAAAGAAGAAATCCAATAACACAAGTAATTCTTGGTAGAACATTTCTCCATCAAGGATGAAACCATGAAAGATCTAAGTTTTGAGGATCTCATGATCATTCTTTCGAACACGTTTTCCAAGTTTGTTTTTTTTCTAGTTTCCAATATTCTTTACAATAATATTCATCTGACAGTAGAAGTTCAACATTGTTTGTCTGTTGTTGTTTTTCTTATTTTGAGATATGTACATTTGCTTTCCTACAAATGAAATAAGTTAGAATAATCTGTATGAGCTCGAGCCGGGTGTGGCCTTGTGGTTAGCATGCCAGGCCAAGAATAAAAGAGATCAGGGTTCGAGACTGGTATCGTTGCTGAACGCGCTAAGTCACTCCTGTTATGCAGTTCAAAATGCCCTTGCGGTGTTAGTTGCTTCTTATTGGCTGATCTCCCTCCAGTCAGTAACCCAAAATTAGGAATGACTATACCTGAATCTTAAGAGGTTGGGAAGGGGGGTCTTCGATTTGGCCTCTTAGCACGTGCGTATAAGGTACCGTTAATGTTTAAAATTCCACTGCCTTTGTATGACCTTGTGATAGAACTTTATTCTGTACACAAATAAGTGATTTTGTAAAATATTCTATATGGTATTGATTATTCACCGTAATACATAAAATCAAGATTTCATTACCCCAGATGACATCTAGTAAATAACAGAATTAAAGAATAGGCACTTCTTATTGCTTGCTAACACAAATTAGCGTCTCCTTAGATACCTGAAGTAGTGAACGTGCAAATGGTGTTTGTTACATTACTGTGTGAGAGAATGACACCGAACAAGAAAAGTTTAAAGAATACCCCGATTTTGCAACAACATTTGTGAAGAGCTGTGAATTATAAAGTTATCGATGCACCTGTTCTATTGGCAGTTGATCAAGAGCCTTTTTTTCAAGGAAGTATAACTTGTACAAAAAAAATACTCGCTAGAATGCAACGAGGTTCGAGATCGAAACAATCCTGGAGGATTGCATTATTTCTCTGTTTTATCATGTTCGAAATAGACTATCTCCTTCACGTGCTCAATATTCTAGTAATAGGATGTAAGAAAAGAAGGCAAAGAACGCAAAAATGTCAGACGCTATTCTTAAAATTTTAAGAACGTTTGTAAAAAACCTACAAATTGGCATAAAAGCTAAGACTATAGAACTATAAGAGGATGAAGTGAATGAAAAAAAAGATGAACAGGTGAACTTTGTAGGAAAAAATTGAGGATACAACAAAAAGGAATATGAACGAATGAGAAAAGAAAATGTGAGAATCATCGTAAGAAAAACTTTTGCAAGCAGATACTGAATTGATGAATCTACAATAACCTTTTTTGTTAGCGTAGAAACGCCTTCTTTCAACCGAAAAAGTATCTGCACTACAACTCTGTACGACAACAAGCAGTATTTTAATGAATGTGTTAAGACAAAGACGTGTCCTATTTAATACACTCTTGAATTTATATAATGTAGTGTGGAAAAGAGAACATGTTTGGCGAAAGGGTGGAGATAGGAAAATGTTGATAATTGATTGATCAATAGGACGAACCTTAACAGAGGAAAAAAAACATTAATAAATAGCTTCGCTGCATATACTATTCAAGCTCTAATAGCGACGGTGGAGTGGTAACAGTGAAAACAAGAGTTAGTGTAAAGAATGGAGATAGACTGGAAAATACAGAGCACGGTAAATTATGCTCATCTAGGGTTAATGTAAAGAATGGAGATAGACTGGAAAATACAGAGCACGGTAAATTATGCTCATCTAGGGTTAATGTAAAGAATGGAGATAGACTGGAAAATACAGAGCACGGTAAATTATGCTCATCTAGGGTTAATGTAAAGAATGGAGATAGACCGGAAAATACAGAGCACGGTCATTTATGTTCATCTAGGGTTAATGTAAAGAATAGAGATAGACCGGAAAATACAGAGCACGGTAAATCATGCTCATCTAGGGTTAATGTAAAGAATGGAGATGGACTGGAAAATACAGAGCACAGTAAATTATGTTCATATATGGTTAGTGTAAACAATGAATATTGACTGGAAAATACAGAGCACGGTAAATTATGGTCATCTATGGTTAGTGTAAACAATGGATATTGACTGGAAAATACAGAGCACGGTAAATTATGGTCATCTATGGTTAGTGTAAACAATGTATATTGACTGGAAAATACAGAGCACGGTAAATTATGGTCATCTATGGTTAGTGTAAACAATGGAGATATGCTGGAAAATACAGAGCACGGTAAATTATGCTCATCTAGAGTTAGTGTAAAGAGTGGAGATATGCTGGAAAATACAGAGCACGGTATATTATGCTCATCTAGGGTTAGTGTAAAGAGTGGAGATAGACTGGAAATTACAGAGCTCGGTAAATTATGCTCATCTAGAGTTAGTGTAAAGAGTGGAGATATGCTGGAAAATACAGAGCACGGTATATTATGCTCATCTAGGGTTAGTGTAAACAATGGATATTGACTGGAAAATACAGAGCTTGGTAAATTATGGTCATCTAGGGTTAGTGTAAAGAATGAAGATATACTGAAAAATACAGAGCATGGTAAATTATGGTCATCTATGGTTAGTGTAAACAATGGATATTGACTGGAAAATACAGAGCACGGTAAATTATGGTCATCTAGGGTTACTGTTAAATCAATAAAAGACACAGAATGAAAAATAAATTGTTTTGTAGAAATATCACGTACACGTTTGATCTGTAAAATTGGTAAAGATATTGTTTTACTCAAGTGTTATATTCCAATATGAATGAAGTTTCCGGTATGGTATTTAGTATTTTCAACCTGAACAGTACTTTATGCGAAACGTGGGTAATGGCCAGGTCAAAGATCCCCAGTTTCAAGCATAGCTGCCCATAGTTTTGAGCTACTGGACAAAGAGAGCAGCAGCAGCAGTCACCTACATGACTATACTTAAAATAATAGCGGGGTTGGTTGTAAATTCTATAACACGCCAATAGCTGAAAATACGGAATGTGTTCAGAAATGCATCGCGAGCTTGGACTTCGGATCTGACGGTCCGCATCCCGACACGCAGACCTTATGTTCATGTCCCAGTTGCTAGAAATATATTTATATATTCACATTTGTTTAATAAAGACGGATTACGGGAAAAATATACATATATGTAATCAATTTCTGGTTTTGTTACAATTTAAAGAACTTGGAAGAGGTAAAATTTACTTTGAGATATTAATTAACTATGCAAGATAAATGCAGCACACAGCCAAGAAACTTTGTGTTTTTATTGTTACGTAAAGGTTTGGTTAAGCGTTTGATGTTCCTAATTTTAAGTAAACATATGCCTTGAAAATTTATGATTTTCCTTCCTTCTCCAAAAAACTAATCTAAATAATACTGTAAACGATAATGATATTATAAACCCAACTAATCAAAAACAAAAATTCTGCTCCTATTTTTATTTTATTTTTTGCACGCAAACATTTTCTATCTTAGAGTAATGCCCACATTCATCGTGAATGTACACATCCAAATCATTGCTATCAGTTTTTATCTCGTTTTATATATATATATACAAAATTGGTAAACTTGATCAACTGTAAACGTTTTTAAGACTGCAGTATGTGCATGTGTGTGTGTGTGTGTGTGTTGTGCGGCATGGTTGAATGAAACCAGTTCGCATTCCCAAATTCTGTTACTTTATTTATTTTAGCTTTGCTTCTTCTTTGTTTTTATGCCTTGAATATACGAATTTCGAGTAAGTAGTTTAGGGAATTCACTACTGAATTTAAAATACCGTTATTTTTAATGAGGAAATAAATTTTATTTTCTAGTCTCAACCAATAGACAAAATAAATAATTTTTTCTCTGATTTTGTGTCCCTAGATGATTAAAAAGGTTCCTTGCATTGCACATAAATTATAGTTATATGATATTAAACCGTATGATTGAGCTGGTATATACAGTCTAAATATCTCCACATCTGTTCGTGAAATTAAATAATAAATATCTTATTTAACGTTTAAAACGTTTAATGACAAGAAAACAGATTTCAATATATGTCAGAATAGGAAACTCATAAACAGGTGTAGCGTAATAGAACATTCTGCATATTTAAGACAAAATTATGCAGCGCACTCCAGTGAGTTCATTATATATTATTTCCTTGATCAGAATCCCACGAACTTCTTAAGGGTAATATGTTAGACCTGATTGAAAGGTGAGACATAGTTACATTAATATTAACGAACAAATGCCAAGACATATGAGCTTTTCAACGGTATTTGTCATTTTTCTAATAACCACAATCTGCTGGCAACTTAAAATGATTTTCCAGTCGTAATAATATATATAAAGTAAATATTTAGAGATTGTCGGTTACATTAGTACTGTAGTAAAGATGACCCAAACATTATCTATAAAACATTACCTGTTTATTCGCTAATGGACTTGTTCTTTATATGATCACAATGTAGAAAAGTCTTTTAAGAAGAAGGGCGGCAAGCTTTATGCGCGTGGTGCAGTGCACGAAAAGCACTCTATTTTTTGTGCTTATCTAGCATCCATTATCCACGGAACCATAAGTGCATCACATGTATGTCTATATATATATCAAACATGAGGTTCTACTTTGCTACCAGAAGCGGGATAAGTCCTCTAGTCATTCAAAGCATTTTAGATGTAGGCATACAAGTCATGTAATAATACTTTTCGATATAATATTGTTCCAACACGCTGCTGTGGAGAAGAACAAGTTCAACTTCGTCGGTATACCAAATACTGTATAAGTTTAATTTAAATAACAATAACTTGTTATTTTAATTTTTTTTTTTTTACAGCGGGAAGGCAAGCCAGTTTACTAATTTGCCTGTCTTTCTCTCTGTCTACTTTTTCCATTAATTTAATTATATTAGTAACTCTTTTCGATTTTCTGTTACAGATTATTGTTTTACTATTTTTACTTGTCCTCGGGCGTCGTGAAGTCAAACTGACTCTGCTTTGTAATCAAAGTCTAAGACGTTGCTATTGTTTCGATCCCGTTTTTGTCTTTGTTAACCAATCGATTCAACTCCTCTGTCTTCCCACGAATCAATACCATAATCGTCTATAACTATCTGTTCATTTTTCTCTCTTCTTATTTCTTGCCTCTATATTTTCCTATCTGTGTCGATTTCTACATTTATTTATTGAACGAATTTTCTTTGAAGGTTACTAGAGAGAATAAATAAGACAAAGTAGAAAATCTTGTAGATGTATCAATTTGTGGGCCATCTAGATTCATTGAGATTTCAATAATAACTGCCTTCTGGACATTTATAGCACCATTCTATCATATCTTTTGTTGTTGTTATTTTTTTCCTTATTGATAAATATCTGAAATATCTTAAATGTCTTTTTCACGGGAGTATAAACAAAAATAAACCTTTCTTTATCATGACTGTCAAAAAGAGTTGAACCAGTCCGATTTGTCTTCTTGGAATGTTATATAGCAATTCTCGTGTTGTCAAAAGACCAAGGTTCTTTTATTACCTTTTTTAACACCTGGACACTAAATACCTTTAAAATGTTAGTGAAAAAATTAATTTATGGTATGCTTGTCAATCCCTAAACTTTGTTAATAAACTTACCAGTTAATTAAAAGAAGTGATTAGACATTTCACCTCATCGTCACAACAAACTGCTTTGCAGTTAACAGTTACTTTTTTTCGGAGGGAGGGGTGCTTTAGATTAAGAAAGGCAACATTACAAATATGACTGCCAAATTCTAAGAGTCTACATGAGGTCTTGAGTCATGGATTTAGTTTGATATGCATACACAGACTTTAAAAGATCATTCTTCAGTGGTTTGTTCGTTGTGGTCGGAACAACTGCCTGTGTGGAAGAGCATTTCAGGAAAGCTTTTGCTTTATTACCTCTAAATCTTTCTGGATTTCCTTATTTTATATACGTCACCGAAGTGTTGTAGAGCAACAGTTTCAGAATTTTTGGAGGAAAGGCAGCTAGTCAACAGCATTGAGCACCATCTTTTGGGCTATCCTTGTCTGACCGAATAGTGGGATTTGACCGTCACTTCTACAGTGCACCCCTGGTCCCAAAGTGTAGCGGGCGTTTTTGCACCAACGGACCGCAAACCATGAACCTTAGATTCACAGTCCGGGCACATTAACAACTGAGTCACACCCGGTCCGTAAAGCAACAGATATAAGAAAATTCAGAACGATAGTTTGTAGAAACAAAGGTTTAGTGTCTCCAGTAACAGAAGTTTTCCAGTTCTAGTAGCTTTTTTTGTTTTTGTACTATCGTTAAACATGTTAATGTGACATAAGTGGTATATTTTTCTCATTTTATCAAAGTTTTTAATCATTGGAGTGATTCAGCAATGTAAAAGTGATTGATAACATCCAAATATACACATATGAGTAGCTTGGCAGAATGTAGATAAGTAGCATCGCAGTTAAACTTAGAATTATAGATTATGTTTTTGACCTAAAATGGTTTGACCATTTATACAAGCAAACCAAACATCATTCTATGACTTATAATAGTTTCAAAGATTTTACAGATATTTAAGGAGGGGAGAGGGATTTCACATCACTCACCATTTAGATTTTACAGATACTTAAGGAGAGGAGAGGGATTTCACATCGCTTACCATTTAGCTTTTGCAGATACTTTAGGAGAGGAGAGGGATTTCACATCGCTTACTATTTAGATTTTACAGATACTTAAGGAGGGGAGAGGAATTTCACAACGCTTACCATTTAGATTTTACATATACTTAAGGAGAGGAGAGGGATTTCACATCGCTTACCAGATAGATGTCATTGATAACTCTGCAATAGCATTATTTGTATCCTTGTACTCAATCCGGTTATCACTGTATATTATCAAAAATGTTAAACTACTTATATACTCGTGAATATATCTAGAAAGCTCTTACTTCTACTCGGACGTACACAACTAAAATAGTTTAATCATGCTAGTAAAACACACACAGAGAAATGATACGATTCTCCAGTCTATGCTGGCTTTGTTACTTTTACGTAGTTTGGCTTCATCATTAATAAAACAGTGTTTTTCAAACCTTATATTTAAACATAAACTTTATTTATACAAATAAACTCCGACATTTATCTCCAGAATATAATTTTATTCCTCTATATTTCGCTATTACAGCTTCGTCAGGAGTAAATAATCACCTACAAGTTCTCAAATACGAATAAGATTCGAGAACTTGTAGGTGATTATTTACTCCTAACGAAGCTGTAATAGCGAAATATTGAGGAATAAAATTATATTCTGAAGATAAAGGTCGGAGATTATTTGCATTAATAAATATGTCTAGTAACATACTCCAGTTTGCGTTAAAAAAACTTAAGAATTAACTTTATTTACCC
>NW_013665700.1:715049-747467 GCF_000517525.1 Limulus polyphemus | reverse complement strand
GGACTTTAATAAGATAATTCTTCAGTGGTTTGTTCGTTGTGGTCGAAACAACTGACTGGGTGGAAGAGCATTTCAGGAAAGCTTTTGCTTCATTACCTCTAAATCTTTCTGGATTTCCTTATTTTATATATGTCACCAAAGTGTTGTAGAGCAACAGTTTTAAAATTTTTGGAGGAAAGGCAGCTAGTCAACAGCATTGAGCACCATCTTTTGGGCTACCCTTGTCTGACCGAATAGTGGGATTTGACCGTCACTTCTACAGTGCACCCCTGGTCCCAAAGTGTAGCGGGCGTTTTTGCACCAACGGACCGCAAACCATGAACCTTAGATTCACAGTCCGGGCACATTAACAACAAATACGAATAAGATTCGAGAACTTGTATGTGATTATTTACTCCTAACGAAGCTGTAATAGCGAAATATTGAGGAATAACATTATATTCTGAAGGTCGGAGATTATTTGCATTAATAAATATGTCTAGTAACATACTCCAGTTTGCGTTAAAAAAAACTTAAGAATTAACTTTATTTACCCCAACATTTCTTCTATTTTTCACTCGTTTAGAATCACTCACCCAAAGCATCTTGGAGCACGATATTATACATCAATATTCCTAAATTAATCAGTTTAAATAGAACCGCGGGAAATAACAAACAAAGCCAGAGAAAATATTTAAAAAACTACTGTATTCCTTAAAACACTGTATGTGAAAGTTAAAAGTTAACTTCTTATAACAATATCCAATGAAGATATTCTGTCTAGTTACCATTTTACTTTACCTTTTGTTTTATTAAAACAACAATGATCATATGTTAGTTTTTTATAACAATATCCAATAAAGAAGTTCTGTCTAGTTACCTTTTTACTTTATCTTTTGTTTTATTAAAACAACAATGATCATATGATAGTTCCTTATAACAATATCAAATAAAGAAGTTCTGTCTAGTTACCTTTTTACTTTATCTTTTGTTTTATTAAAACAACAATGATCACGTGTTCTAGACTTTAGCCCTTTTTTGTGAAATTGTTCAATAAAAATCTCTGTTTCGTGAATATGAAATTAATAATTAAAGGAAAATACTTACTAGGTGTTTTAATTGAAGTGGAAAGTTTTCGAATTGTTAAAAAAAAAGCTTTTGAAAAACTAGCTTGGTTTCATTCTCTCAAAGATTGTAAGATTAGTGTTAACGTTTGAGAATTTATCAGTGAACGAACTCGCTAATTTGGTTTGTAATATTTTACTAGTATTGCATTTGAAACTACAGTAAACCCAGTCTCTCTCTCTGTAGAGAGATTAATTACTTAACGTCTTTTCAGTTGATATAAATCTAAGGAAATTTTCTGAATGTTCTAACAGGAAATAAAATCATGATGTATTTTACTTACAAAACATTTTAGCAAGAGAATCCTATTTGAGGCATATGTTATATTTAATTGCAATAAATATAACTGCCTTTCGTTTCTTTGGTTGAAAATGTAGATCGAAAGAACAATAGGTAATTGAAAAAAAAAATATTATAGTTACAAAAATCAAAATTAATAAAATTCTTGTAAGTAAATCTAAGTAAAGTGGTAATTGAACATCGTTATTGTCTGTTTGGAAATGTCTGTAATTCATAATAATTTTATAGGAGAATTACATATGTTACATATACGTTGACAGTATGCAGTATAAAACAGTTTTATATTAAACACGAGTGGTTGATCTGCACCATTTGAGTGAGCTTACTGCTACTAGTATTTTCCGCTCTACTGAATTGCATAAAGATAAGACCTTAAGTAACTTTTAGTCGTATGTAATGTTAAAAAAATTATCATATTATGTGTTACTTTTTAATGCTTGTTTTAAAACTAAACACTTTGAGCAAACATTAATGGACTGAAAAAACACCAACATAAAAAGTTTTAAAGTTTTTACTATATGTTCTTTACAAATAATTTATAAATAAACACCATTACTGTCTGTCTGGGATTGTATATTCAAATTTTAATAATGTGATACATGTTTTCAGAAGAATATATTTTTATATGAATACTTGATGATATACATTAGTTATATATGGATTCCATGATGATTAAACTGAATCATCTGAAACACGACATGAATTTGAACTAACATTAAACTGTATATTTAGGGATTTCTTTTTTGAGTATATGATTAAAAAATAGCCCACGAAAAAGTACATGGATAAAATACTACACATACTGCAAATAAAGACTCAAAAAATAATAAAGATTCACAAAGACAGTTTTAAGTATATAAATCCGTAATAGCAAGATAAACCTTACACGTTTAAGTTGTTAAAAACAATCCTGCGATAAAGAATCACTAGTCTGTCAGTTAAACTGGTAAGTTTTGAGGAGAAGTAAAACAAAAACCTCAGAGGTCAGTGTGTTTTGAGGTGGGAAACGTCTATTAATGTATTACAGACAGGCAATTCGTTTTTGTAATGAAACAGCTGTAAATACATACATGTTTTAAAATCTTAAAGAGAACAACAGTGAGAAATGCCCGGCTTTAAAATGCACGATAAACAGAACCATTTGCTCGACTTATACGACATCACTGTATTTTACAACTGTAAGACAGAAATAGAAATAAACTTGAGATATATTGCAGAGGCTGAATGTATTCTATTTACAAACTATTTTGTAGTCTCATTACGTCGTTACAGTTGATATCACTACGTCCTGTCATGATGTACATGACGAAAGTGTATTTTTCATTATGAAAGAGTCATTCGTATGTCTGTAATATTCAAAGCACATCTCTCTTCCCTGCTTGCTTTTATAATCCATGTAGCGTACGGGAACGACGCCAGATATCTTCATGTGGAATACCATGAGTGCCCATTTTATTCTCCAGTTGCTTGAGGTATGCGACGTTGAAAGGGTACGTGGAAGTAACTTATGTGCACGTAACTTGTGTCGCTTTTCCAGAAGGAGATCCTTCTTGATGATGTTGTGTGCTGATGCCTGGAACATGTGGACGGTTTATGCCACTGACGTTTGTGTTCGTATATTCTCACCTGTTATAAGGCGTTGCACTTTGCTTTCTATGGCTGAGGTATTACTTGTTGCAGGTCACGTTCTTGATGGTTCTAGTGCCCCAAGTTGATCCATATTATTTTGTTTTTCAATGTCATTAAGCAAAAGGATATCATCGTCTTGGAAAATCTTCGAGCTTAAAACATCTTTATGATCTGAGTATATGATTTTTTTTGTTGGAAAGGGCTAGTACACACATTTCCCAAAACGGATCTGTTTTCAGTGGCATTACACTACCTACTAAACGCCAAACAATGTAAAATATTAGTTCTGATACATAGCGTTCCATTGCAGCATTGTATCGGCTATAGTTATCCATAACTTGCTGATTTGCATATTCAAAACTGTTACAATTGAAAATTTGAATATGTTTGCATAGCTGCAGTTAAGAGTTATATTTTATTATCTAATTCTCACGATTATGTTACAGATTGAAAAATTATATAGGTTTTACTAAATGCCCTATAAAACCCAAATGGGGTGGCTTTATCCAAGAAGCTTGAATTTTCTCAGCCTAATTATCTCAAGGCCATTAACTACCGTGTTTGCTTTTAATCAAGCATTTTATTGGGTCATCAAGTGTTTCAAGAGCCATATTAATTTTGCAGCTAGACTTAAAAGAAATAAAGTTAAACCATAACTTCGTGTAGAATAACAAGCATGACAGAACACCTTAAAATCACTGGACAGAGCAAGTATGGATTTGATCTCTCGAAATATGAGAGTCAGAAGAAATTTCTGTAGAACCGTTTTAAGTAACGTGTTTAACTGAATCTGCCCTAAGTTTAAAAGATGGTATTTGTTTGTTTTGGAATGCTTCTTCCCATTTAAGTTTATGGTGTTAAATAGTGTTATATATATTTATATATATGGCTATAGTTTCCTGTATTTATATAATGCTGATTTGTGTTACTGACGTTATAGATAATTATGATTATACTCACCCCCAAATAGTGCCTGATCATATATTCCTTAAAATGTTACGTTTTTAGGGGCAATAAAATCTAATAATGCAGTTTCTTATTTAAAATATAATCTGAACCAGCTAGTTTTACTTTAAAAATTTTGGATGAGAAAATTTAGAATATGGCTACACTTTAGTAAACATTTAGTAATACAATCTGATACAAACACTGCGAAGTAAATGTATATCTTTGACCTCTATTTCAAATAATTTAATACGTTATATTTTCATTTGAAATAACCTAGCACCTTTCGCCGAGCACATCTAAAACCTAATAATACCTTCTACTCTTAAACACAACAAATTGTACTTTAACGCATATGTGTGAAAAGTGTAAAAGAAAAGAGTTATCTAATAACATTCTGCACTGGCTCTATGATTTTTGTTAGATTAAAAGTGAATAGCTAACTACTCCGCAGATAAATTGTGTAGTAACATTTTACTTTTGTCCTTATGGTGATTCTGTTTAAAAGAATATAGACATAAAAATAGAAAAGATGGAAATACATTAGGTAGAAAAAGGTTCTTTGAAAAACTGTTGATGAATTCGTGTAAAAGTAACTATATTTGAAACTGTCTTCCCAAATAATGGGGTAGCAAGTCCAGATGTGGTTGTGGCTTGCTTCATTACTTCTATTAAAACACCCAGTGTTGTAATGTACTTTGTTGTAGATATATATTCCAGAAACAGACGTGAGGGACTAATATATTCCCATTTGAAAATATTTTATAAAATGTTTAAAGCATTATGGGCGGTATGCAACCACGCACGTTGTAAATTAAAGTAATGTATAGAAACATTCCAGCCCTACAACAATTTCAGAAAGAGGTGTTTCAAAAATTACTTTCATACATCTGAACATATTTTTCAAATTAAATTTGTATAAGTACATTGAAAAAATTGTGTATGGATAAGCTGTTTTCATAACGAGTAATAAAATTTAATAGGCATCGTATAATTGAATACCTATTCTACAAACTTGATTATTGTGGTTGTAAGTGAACAAGCAGCATACCTTAACATGTTATCAAATTCAATTAATCTTCCACTTTGCTATAAGCCAGCTATAGTTATGAAAAACAAGTGCTTTAAGCACATTGTAAAACATGCTTCCATAAAGCGCCTTTCATGTTAATTGAACCACTATAATATAATAGTTTGTAAATACGTTTTAGTCATTGCAACAAAGTCTGAACTTTAAACAAAAATTCAATTTATCTTACGTATAAGTAAAAATAATATTTCCGTTCCAGCGTACCCTGATTTGTAAGATTAAGAAAAGAAGATACATTAATGTAATGATAGTGGGTACATCATGATAATGCATTATGTATAAGTCACTACTGAACATCCCCATGGTAGATAGATCTCTACGAGTAATACATACTTTTCTTTGTAAATATGATTTGATCTAAGATCCATTATCTGCAAAATACAAACAATCTCTTTAGCTTTTCCATAGCTTCTATCTTCCTTTCAATCTGAGGAAAGATTGTCAGCAAATAATTTCTATTAGTCTAGTTCTAAAGCAACGTTACAAGATTATTGAATATATTTGGTTTTCTTTGCTTGAAACATCTTTCAAGTTTTGTGTGTGCTGAACATGATATGAGCTTTTTTATTTGTTTGCTCATTGAACTGTGAGAGAAATACATTACTGTAACTAAAAAAATATATATATATATTAGTCTAAGGCATGTAGGATTATGGCTAAGTAATCCAAGACAAGAGGTAGAAATCTATATGGAACAGAACCGGAAATTCGACATCATAGCCGGAAACGATTCAATTGAGTTATTCAGAAACTTTATTAAAACCCAAATATAAACAAGAGAAATATATATGTATATATACACACACACATACAACAGAAAGGAAGAGACTTACTTTTAATACAGATCATCTGTTCCAGTTGTAAGCGCTTTTGTGGAGCAATAACTTAGACAAAATACGGAAAGCAAACCTTCAATCCAATAAAATAAGCATTTCCAAAATTTTTTTGTAGCCTTCCGTAATGTTTTTGTTACAATTGCATTAAATCTCTTCTTTTTTGGTCTTTCTAACAGAATATATTATATAGATGTGATGTTGAGCTGTGTTTTGAACTTAGTTTTTTTTAGTGAAATAACAGCGATTTATGCCTTGTTCTAAGATAAATTGAAAAATATGTAATGTATCATAATATTAATTTATTAATTAATAATAGTTAGTTTGTAATGTACGTTCCTTAGTACTCACATCTTTTAATGAAAAGGTGGTTTACTAGAAAGGACACTTTCGCTTATATATATATTGAAAATCAATGTACTTGGACACACATTTGTAGAATACTTCAAGTCATTTTATATACAAAGTAGACTAACTATGTAATGTTTCAGATGATGTTTGAACCCTATAACTACAGAGATATGTATAGTTTATAATACGTTTAGTAAAAGTAAGAATTTCCCTACTTTCAAAGAGTTCCTATGTAGTAGGAATGTAGTTATCAGAAACGGTTTCTTTGATTCGATATACAAAGACACATTTTTCACCAGAGTCTATCAACATTGGCAACTGAAAGAGAATACGCCTGCCACTAGAAAATACTGTGTTCGCCAACTGCTGTTGACTTTAAGAGTAAATGGCAGTAAAATAGATAGTAACCGCTACGCATAACTTAAAGAGCTATACTCAAAGGTAGATCGTATAAATTAAACCTAATTGCATTAACTAGACTCATCTTAGGCTATGAATTAAAGTAAAACATACGAGCAAATATTAAAAAAATACTGTGAATGTTTCGGAGACAGATCTGTAAGGTTGTACTTGGTGCATATTTACCATTTGCTAGGCAATCAACACTACTTCTGCTGTCAATATTTCCTCCGCATTAAATTTGGTTGAAGATATTGTGATACACTAGTTGTAAACCATATTACGATAATATAAAGAAAAGTGTTACTGTGTAAGTTAAGAATATTTTTTTAATTTAAGCTAGACCAGTTGAATCGGTCCTATATTTGAATGTTCTGATTTCAATTTACGCTTTTAAAATGTTCTCTTTTGTTCTTTTGAAATAATAACTCGATGTGTAAACAGATAGTAATGTATGAAATGTTAATGGCTTTTGAATTATATCATAAAATGACCCTGTTTCTCCTAATTTAAGAAAACTTCATAGAAAAACTTTAACTCCGAATGCATTATGCCAAATATGTAAAAAAACAATATTTATATGTACAAACATTATCTTCCGAATATAAGCGGCACGCAAAAATGTTAACAGTCGGTAAATGTGTTAACGTTAATATAATATTTATACATGTCTCAGACATATTTTTCATTACTTTCATAGATACTAGAGGCCAACCATTGAGAACCTTCAGCGATAACTATGATCATATAGAAACTCCAAGCATCTGCAGGCGAAATATTGAAGGACTGGAGCCTCTGGTGTCTCACGAGCTAGATGTACTTAGACAATTTCTACACATTTCTAAAGCAAATAAAACAAAACTGAAACTTACATCAGCATCGCTCACGTGGAACATAGATGAAGCTTTAAAACTGCTAAACTTTCTCTGTGGATTTCAGCTCAAAGTGGAAACCGAGGTTCTATTTCCTTTTTCTCTTTCCTCTTTGAAGAGACTCCGACGAGAAACTAAAGAAGAAACAAAAACAGTTGTTAGTAGCCAAACCATAGTTTTGACCTGTCCCGTTAACGAAAGAAATGCCCAAAACGTCGCCTGGAACAAAGGTGAAATCCAGCTTTTACAATTTACCGAAATCAGTTGTTAAGTTTAGATAACGGCTATATATTCAATATGTTACTGGCAATATTAAGAATTTGGCGTAATTTTCGATGAAGCGGTGTCTTAAAGGAAGTTAGAAGTAGTATTTTTCACAAACGCCAAACAACATTAATTCCTCATTAATTAAGATCATGAATACGCTTTATGCTATAGCAGTTTTAAAAATAAGCGTGTTATATCATTAAACTTGCGAGGTAAAAATATACATCTGAAAACAACTTGCCCGTATTGTCCGTTGATATAAAAAATAAATTAAACAGGCGCCTTTTCTTGTAAATATGAATACTAAAAGCAAGCAACAATAATATACAGGTTTGAAATCTTATCTATTGAGATCCTTTGAGTATCTATGCTTTCAACAGCTTTTCTTGATGTTAAAAAAACCGAGTTGTTTCCCCATCTAGTATAGGTCATCAAATGATTTTCGTGCTTTATGTTACTTATTACTTTCCTCTTGCATCATGGGAAATATATTATTTTCCTTTTCCAGCACAAGGTTTCTTCAACAAATAATAAACAAGCAGCTTTGATCTATATGGAAATAGAAAGCTGTACATCTTGATTTTTTTTATTTGTTTTTATTTCTAGAAAATACAGGATTACGATCTCCTTGTCTTGATTTACTAGTAACTGTTCTAAAATTTTACATCTTGGCTGAGTAAAAAATAACCCATGAAGACATAGTAAAAAATAATAATATTATTACAAAGAAATGGCATATCCAATTTCTAGGCTGGAGAGCAAAAGATATAGAAACTAAAGCTATGTTTATGTAATGAGGCGACTTAAAAACAAACAAACAGTAAAGAAAGTATAATAATGTAAAATAGCTCCAGAAAACAACGAATTTCAAACAACAAGACCAATTATTTTCAGTAACATTATTATTTGCATTCAAGACTACCCTCATTCAAAACAAAACATGCAAAACTAAACAATTATAATTCAACCGTAATACAAAGAATATTTAAATACAGCAGAAGTTATATATATATATATATATCATTTGTATGTGTATATATAAATACATATGTGAATATACGTGTGTGTATCTTGTACAGGAACCCGTCTACCGATAGCAAAAACTTGTAATTTTTCATGGCAAAAAAATCTACAAAATTGGACTAGATTACACAAACTTCCGCACAAAAGCAATTACCATACTTCAATGAATAATAATGGAGAACAAAGAATAATTTCCATAATAATAACATCGACTGGTTTTCTGAATTGAATTTTTAGAGATAAACTTAAGTCGAATGACAATAAGTTTTTTTGTTTTTTCTAATCCAGCTACAAACGTAAAGTATTCAGAATTGCCCATGGATCTTTTTTTGTTGCACTATTTTTTCTTCCTGCAATTTTAGTCGAAGTCTGAACCATAAGGCCTGAAAGGACGTTTAACCATAGCTAATGATGCGAACACGAAACTTTACTATCATTTTCAAGCCACATCAAACTCTGTATTACCTTTCGTTACGTATAGTAAGTCACGTTTCATAGATAATTTTTCCACAAAAAGTAAATGTTTGTAGAAGAAGAGATGAAACATGACTTTTCCTTAACAATGGTTTAAAGTATGACGTAACTAAACCATATATTAATTGAAAATACAGTAGTACGTAAAACAATAGAATAATAATTCATTAGACTTAACATCTGTGACTAGCTGCAAAAGTTTTTGAAATATTCCTTGTAATTAGTCCAATTATGGATTTCTAACCAGAGGCGTGTAAAAAAACAGCACTTCCTCTGTATTTTTTTCTGCCACAAGTTGCTGCTCTGGTACCTTTTCGTTTTGTATCAGAACTCATCGGTTGGGATGGACCTTTGGCAGTCAAAATTCACTTGCTAATATTGGGCCTAATGACTTTCGTCAGATTCGACTTTTTCTACTACAACATAGTGGCGTATTATTGTTTGTATGTTATGAGGAAAATGTTAATTTATTTTCATTTTACTATTTCAGACAGTTTCGCCTTGCCTGTCAACGCTAGGCAGAGTATTCTGAAGAATGGAAGTTTGCTCATACAAGAAGTAACAAAAAATAGTGACGAAGGAACATACAACTGCCGTTACCATGACAATCGGCTTAGATCAAGAAATCATGTAGTCATTCTACGAGTGATCGGTATATATTATTACATAACAAGCTAAATTTTCTTTGACATATCTTGCATATTGGTCAACGTCTGCAGATTGCTGAATTTCGCGGTTTTAACACTGTGCATGTAAAAAAAATCAAAAACAAAACATAGACCAAGCAACATAAGCAATTGAAACTAGATATTTTCGTATTTCTGTTAAAAAGTAGCATTTCAATATGGGGAAAAATCTAATCAGAGGGTGACAATTTTTTTTACACACAAAGTTAAATATTTTATTTTAGGAAGCTTTTCAAGTGGTATTTTGAAATGTAAGCTTTGGGTAAGATACGTGATATTCTTTAAATGTATCTAATACGTCTTTTTTAAGCTTTTTATTACGTTCAATAGAAAATTTCGTAAAATTATCTTCCCTACAGTTAAAGCTATTTCAGAGTTTTATTGAAACGTCTTTCCTAAGATGTATTTCAGTTGTAGGGATGTTGAGAAGCAGGCTTCAGAAACAAGCTACTCCTATCGAGTAAATATACAAGACATTTCCTATCTCAGGTTTCAATGAACATCTGTTTTTGCATGTTACATTTAAAGGGAATTTCCTATTTCAAGTTTCAAAAACCAACTGTTTCTACTTGCTATATCTAAAAATAATTTATTATTTCAAGGTTCAAGAAACAACTACTTCTATATAGAGAAATCGTTTGGTAATATCTAGCTTTATTTACTTTCACGTTATCATCCTATATTTTATGCAACTCTATATTACACTTGTAATAAATTTTAGTAGCAACCAATACCATTTTCAAAGATTTCTTCCCAGTACTTTATTCAATCTTAAATCTGTTTCGACTCACTTAACGTGGCATTATTATTTATGTTTGTCGTTGTTGTTTCAGAACCTCCAGCGATCTCTCCCTTCCAATTCCCCTCAGATGCTGTAGTGGGGATGAGGATCAGAATAATGTGCTCCGTCATTCTTGGAGACCCACCATTTCATTTCACATGGCTAAAAGATGGAGTCATTCTCTCTGCAAGTTACGGCCTAAGTGTACAATATTTTCAAGATTACAGTATTCTTTCAACAACAAATTTAGTCCCAAAAAATTCGGGCAACTACACTTGTAGCGTCAGCAACGGTGCAGGGACTGCAAGTAATAGCGCCCTTTTAATAGTGAATGGTAAGTCATTTTACTTAATTACAAAAGAGGTACACAAAAGATATAACTAAAAAACCTCTAATGTGTTGAGCTCTGGAAGGGGAACGGGTTCCCCCTCTCAAAGCGATATTTTATGCTTTGTTCGATAGATAATCATAATCTACAGACATCTTAATTTTAAGTTTTATTTTAACTCACTAGAATGAGATCCTAAAAGTGCACGGCCCCAAGAAAGGCACTTATTTAACAGTAAATTAACATGGATTAGTCAAATAATTCTGTTAGTTCACGTGCAGTTTATAAGCAAGTGATGTCAAACAGAACTCTCGTTAAACACTGAATATATAGCAAAATAATTCGGTTATTCTAATACTGGACACGAATAAAATGTAGTTACCAAAGAGTTGTAAACGAATATTACTAGACTTACGGTGCTCTCAGATTGTCCTGACTTCTCTCAGAGTAACATGCAGGATCCGAAAATAATTTCAGAATTCCATAGATACTGTACACTGAAGCGGTGCCTTTATTTGCCTTCCCTCTGACTGTTTCATTGACTGGACGTAAGTCTTTATTAAAGCAAAGACAAGTTTATATCAACGCTTAAATAAAAGCTTGTGTGCTCGACTGAAGATAGAAATTTAACTAAAGTTTAACTAAAAGCTGTGGAAAAATAAAATATATCAAAATGCAGTCCAGTCGGATATCTAAAGTCCGAAATCTAGTAAGTCTATCTAAAGTTTACCTTATGATGTTAGAAAAACGCGTAGGTTCGAGAAGTCTTGATAGAAATGAATAAAAACCCTATAGCCCAAGCACTTTCGAAAGGTGGACCTTTCTTCTTCTGGGACAAACTGAAAAAGAAAGGTCCATCTTTCGAAAGCGCTTGGATTATAGGGTTTTTATTCATTTCTAACGTTTACCTTAAACAGAAAAAACATCACAAAATATTCAAGGTTGCCTCTCTCCAGACAAACTCGTTATCCACGTGACAGAGGGCTACTATAATGCCCAAAAGGGATGTCATATTCTTTGGCCAGTCACATGTCTTGCCAGCAAAGCAAATCAGTGTCTCAATCTATAGCGTTTTTCATGCTACGGCACGATCTCTCCTAATTAAAAACACATATGATGTCCTTCTAATTCACCCAATTATGTTAAGAACTAAAACAAGAGAAACTTACCAGTTCCCTTGGTCGATGTTCTATATAAAGATCGAAACCTGAAATACCCTGAAAATTTGAAAAAATAAATCTAGTTACTCATCGCAGTTGATATGGCTTACATATTTATTTCCATCATAAAGTTAAACAATGTGAGCTGTGTTATTATCCTAGTTTAAAACACGCTAGAAACATACTTTCATTAAGTGAATCCTTTATAGACAGCTCCTTGCATAGTAACTACACATCGATTAATATAAAGGGCTGAGTAGGTTATATTGAAAGTGCAAATCAGCAAGTCACGTAACAAACACAGCCGATATAAAGTTGCGATGAAATGACATTTTGACATTGCACAAAGTTTCTTATATAGTGTGATACCACCGAAAATTGATCGCTTTTGGGAATGGATGTAAGAGCCCTTTCTGACACAAAATATTCAGATATTCAGATAGTAAATATGTGATTTATCTTGGATTTAGTATTTCCAAGATGAGGATATCCCTCGTATTTAATGACATTGGAAAACAAAGGAATATGGATCAATTTAGGGCATCAAGAGACCATCCCAAAACATTTCTGCAACAAGTCTGTCCCAGTAATGGTAAGAAAAGTGCAGTTACTCTAACAGGTAAGAATCCACGAACAGAAACGTCAGTGGCAAAAGACGTCCACCTTCCCTAAACAACAGTAGGTAACATAACCATAAAGATCTTTATCTATATAAGTCAAATTTAAAGATATTACTTCCATATTTGTACAACTGTCGCTTACCTCAAACAGCTAGAGAAGGAAAAGGGTATTCATGCTATTAAACACGGAGAAATACTGATCTAGTTACCGGACACATTGCCTATGGATTTCTGTGCAACTGGACTGTTGAAACAGGCACTGGGAACCGTCATCCTCGTACAATACACGGATTCGTGGATCATGAAAAGCAAGTAAGGAAGAGTGATGTGCTTTGGAAATGACAGTGTTAGAAAGGAGTTTTTTGCAATAGAAACTACGCTGCAGGGCTATTGTCAAGATGCACAGTTTTCAGATAGAGTACAACTGGGTGTGGTGACGTGAAGTTTAACGGCATGATGAGGCTCCTAACTCATTTTCATATAACGTACTCAACCTCTGTATCTTGAATAAGATAATTATCATTGCAATATATGATATTATATTGTTTTGGACTCTGCACAGTATAAACATATATATATATATACGTTGATAAGAAAAAAAATATCTCATTAGAAAAGCAGATGCTGTTATACATATACTTGGTTTCTGAACTTCTATCGCATATATCGACTTGAATGTCCGTAACATGTAAATTTTTAAAATCACAAATAATATTTAACATTTAATTGTGTACCAGTTTAACGTTGAATATTATTTGTGATTTTAACTTTATACACAAGTGCCAAAATACTATAATTATGTAAATATTTATCCCTTTTTTTTATTATTTTACTTATATTTTCCGAATATTAATGTATAATGCTAGTTAAGTAAAAGTTTGTTTAGATGGTTTGGCAGATTTCGCTCAGAGTTAATGCAAGAATAATAACGTCATATTAAAAAAAATACTTGTGCAGAATAATGAGGAAAATATGATCCGAATTTTGAGACTAATGATACAATCTAAGAATTCCACAAAAGGCGAAAGTAAACAGACAAAAACAACTATTATACTATGCGCAGCATTTCTGTTTGAAATGAGTTGAAACCTAACACTTGTATTCCTTATGAGAAATATTGACTGGATACCAATCTTAGTCAGCGTATGATTTACGTGGAAAGAGAGACAGAAGCCATATTTATTTTGTTTCTAAGTTGCGACAGATGGCCTATTTCCCAAAATTACTATTACTATTGGTGAACATATACTAAGAAATATTATTTAAGTAGGAATGGCACCCTTCGGGGCCTATTTTATCTCGTACACTTCGTGAGTTTAATGAACTATTGGATTTGTAGCAACTTGTAAGAATGTCGAAAAAAAATACAACCAAAATCAATTCTCATTACTTAAAACCACAAGAATAACCTGATTCAAATCATTATAAACTCAGTAATACAACAGAATGTCTTTATTAATCCACAAATGTTTTTCTTTCTTCTTTTTACTTATTCATTGTTATTGGGACACGAAAATAATTTACTATGAAAAAATAGCACCCCCACCCCACCACCACCACCAAATATATGTATATGGAACTTAAGTCTTAGAAACTACGATTTCCAACGACTTATCATCATTAAAGAATAATCCAACTCTTCCTGTCGAAAATGCTTTAAGCCTTTATTATACACATCAATAAGATCTCGAAATATAACTTTGTGATTTACGGTAATGTGTTCAAGAACATTAACAAATGGTTAATTTAAACAAAACATTAAGCTTTACGACGGAGCTACTCAAAAACTATTTATGACTTTATTTAAACGTTCTGGGTGACTTTATTAAACGATTAAAATTCCAATATTTTGGGTATGAATTATGATAAGGAGGAACAAAATTAACATGTTTGAATACTGACGCTGCATTTCAAGAAATTTTTCTTATACCATTTGAAACTTAGGACACGTGTATACTGACACAAGTATTTCAGTACTACTGTTTACTTTTCAGAATAAAGATTCCAGAGAAGAATGCCGAGCTAGAGTTGTTTCCTTTGCTTGTGTATTGTTTTGTTTTTGTTTTTCGCGCAAAGCTACACGAGGGTTATCTGCGCTAGCCGTCCCTAATTTAGAGGGAAGGCAGCTAGTCATCACCACCCATCGCCAACTCTTGGGCTACTCTTTTACCAACGAATAGTGGGATTAACCGTCACATTATAACGCCCCCACGGCTGAAAGGCGAGCATGTTGGTGTGATGGGGATTCGAACCCGCGACCCGCAGACTGCGAGTCGAGCACCCTAACCACCTGGCCATGATTGCTTGTGGAAGGAAATAATGAAAAATTAGTAACATCTTTAGGCAAGGTTGTATGTTTGCTGTATGATTACTTACCCCAGTTAAGAGGGTCACAGTGAAAATACTGCCTTTCCATAAAGAGTTTAGAATATATCTGTAGTAAGATATACTCGGGCGATTTTGTGTAAGAATTTTACGTGTATATAATGAGCGAAAGGTCATAAATATGTACTACTCCTTTTGATTAAGTAAAGGTTACATATGGCAATGGCTATGTCATAGAAATTCATACCAGTTTGGCCCTATGTCTATGTCCTCTACTAAGGATAAGGCAAGCCCACCTCATTCAGTAACAAAATGTGTACAAGTTGGTAGGAGTTGGGCGCTATGTCTCTTGAATACGTCATTTGGAACAGTCGTTGACTTGCATAATCTATAGATTAAAAAATACCCACCAAGGTCCTTTAACTTGAAAGTGTGATATAACATTATTTTTGTTCTCCTTGTTCTGTGGAGACGCATTTCAGAAAACCTTCTTATTCCAATAGTCTGTTGAAGTCGCCACGGGAAATATAAGCTGGCTAGTTAGCAATAAACATGAACGTAGTTGTGAAAAAAAAAGCTTTATTTTTATTAGTTTAATTGTATTTGCATGTTTTTCTTTTGTCGTTTGTGTTCAATTCAATCTTTATTTAACATTTCTAAACCTGCGTCTTTCGGTTACTTTAACATATCTGTCGAACATATGTGTACATGAATACCACAAGCGCCGCGGAATACTTTACCCACATAAACATTCAGATACATTATATGTTACTTGAGTAAAGCATCGGGATCCATATTAATAACGCAGGTCACTCAGAAGTACGATACTGAGGACAAAGTAATGGATACTAACTAAATCATGTACGTTGCCTTTGCAAATCATCAAGGTGCACAATTCTGGCTTACGCTAGAAAATCCTGATACATCTTACCCACGTGGATCATTCAGATAAATGTGGCCCGGCATTGCCAAGTGATTAGGGCGCTTGAAGGTCGCGGGCTCGAATCCAAATATGCTCGCCCTTTCAGCCGTGGGGGCGTTATAATGTGATGGTCAATCCCATTATTCGTTGATAAAAGAGTAGCCCAAGAGTTGGCGGTGGGTGTGTGATGACTAGTTGACTTCCCTCTAGTATTTCACTGTTAAATTAGGGACAGCTGGCGCAGATAGTCCTCATGTAGCTTTGCGCGAAATTCAAAACAAACCAAACCAGATACATTGACTCGAGGTAGAGTACTTTAAGATACATTAATCACGAATATCGGACTTTTGTATTACAGTAGAGTGTCCTCAAATGTGTTATCCATATGGATCATTCAGATACATTATGGTAATTCAAAGTAGAGCATCCCAAAACCTGTTATCTGTATAGATCATTCAGATACAGGGTGGTTGGCTATACGGTAGAGAATTCTGAACAGCTTAATACACACAATATATTTTGATTAATTTAACTTCTTCAGTTGAATTAACCTCGTTCTGACTAAGATCTTATTACATTTCTCTTTAAATAGTCTTCCAGTTGGACAGTGGTAAGTCTACGGATTTACAACACTAAAATCAGGGGTTTGATTCCACTCGGTGGACAAAACAGATAGCTCGAGATAATTTTGCTATAAAACACAGGCTCTTCAATTAAACGACTTAAATTTATAAAGCCTAGAAAAGCTTTTTTTTAAAAGAAATTAATTATTTTTCGTACTGATATTTTAGAATGCGTTGTAATGGCAATTCCCCATTAATCTCAACAGTCAGAAACATTTTCTGTGCAACAATATATTCTTTATTGTTTCGTACTATTTTGGAAGAAATTCTAACCCATAAACAATAGGGAATCCTCAATAGCCGCGGTACTTGAAATTCTTTTAGGCAGGATTAGAGTAAATTAATCTATAAGACCTTGGGCGTGGTCAAATACAGCAATCGAAAGGATTTGACCTCCTGAGTCTAACTGTAATTAGATCTGAAATCGGTCAAGAGATGGCGGAACTATGAGCTAAAAGTTTGTCCTTGAAAAAAATAAAATAAAAGCTCAGAGCCGTTCTATAAGCCGCTATGCCGCGGCTAAAAATTAGAAATAACTTGACGTCATTTACGTTCTTTAGAAAATTTAAAACATGTCTATTTTATCTAATTCAAAAACAAGTTAAGAACATCATATGCTTTTTACAAAAACGAGTTTCCATTTCGCTTTGTTTATAATGTGCATAATAAATTTTGAAGAAAGTTAACAATTCCATTCATCTAGCACCAAATGTTTCACACTGTGATTTGATCATTGCGTTACCATATCTAGTCACATGTAGACTCAGTAAAAAATAAAATAACATGAAAATACTAATTAAAAGAACTTATCCACAAATTAATGTGAAAATTGTTTTAGACTTCAAAAAAGGTAGTATTCCGTTACTCGAACTTTCTCACGTGATATATAAATATTCATATCCTCACTGTAAAAGAGGTTATATTGGCTCGACTATTCAAACACTTGGCACGCCGATTAAGGAACACTCGAAAAGAACGCTTGACGTTCTCTCATTTATATAAGAGCACACATGGAACTGTGGTATTCCTTTTCACAGTAACCTGTTTTCAATCATTGGTTCAGCTGATTGTGAGAGGATGCTTAGGATTAAGAAGCTTTATTCAACAAAGCTTTAAAGATAGAGCTCAATTTAAACCAAAATTAAGCACCATTAAGATATGAAACGCGAGAAAAATTTTTTCTATTGAATCAAGTTAACAAAACCAAAACTTAACTTGAATTAAACTATCATTCTCTAGGGACTAATATGTGAGTCGATCTGCTTTATTAATATAGTAAATATTTGCTAAACATGTGTAGTAAAATCAAATCCTTATCAGACCTATATTAATCTGAAATCCTACTGCATTGAACATATATCAACTTACTTATAAGTAAAAAAAACACAAACATCTTGAAAAAAATGGAGATTAAACATAAATTAACATAAAAAATAACAAAAAAGACTTATACACCTTTACAAACACAGTCTTTACAATAGCTTTTGACAATAGCTGTTGCCATCTTTAGGCGCTAGATCACGTCGATATTCTCGAAAAGTGTAAAAAGTTTCATAAATAAATTGTAACAATCTGGAAAATATCCACAAAAAAAACAAATATACTCCAAAATGTTTTTTCTTTCATATTCGGTATTTTACGTGTTTTTTCATATCATCTTTATCGTACTGATGTGAAAGTTTTTGTAGGAATCGTTCTTTAAAGAGTTCTTTAAGAGACAGAAGTGTTTTGTGTAGCGTGAGTTTTATACCAATACGTGCGGCGTAATATTACTCAGTACTGCAGAAAAGTAATTGTTGAAGAGGATTATCCACCTTGTATATAAAATGTATGCATGGAATGAAACAGGGAAAGTGCTATTAATATGGATGTTCTTGGTTTTATAGTAGTGTTGCTGAAGTTGATATGAATAATTCACTATGTAGTTTATTCTGTCATTAATCTTCATTTTTCTTATTAACATTAGACTTCCTAAAAATAAATCTGTACTTCAGGTTCTAAAAGTAAGATACGGCTGAGTTAGTTTAAAGATTTTCCAAGAGTAGAAGAAAAAGTTTCTTAAGCTTCATAAAAATAGATGCCATTTATATTTTCTGAAAGAATGTAAAAATCATTTCGTTCCTAATTCTTTTAAAGCTAAGAATTTCTTCCAAAATAGTACGAAACAGTTTGTTTGTTAGGGCACTCGACTCGCAATCTGCGGGTCGCGGGTTCGAATCCCCGTCACACCAAACATGCTCGCCCTTTCAGGCGTTGGGGCATTATAATGTGACGGTCAATCCCACTATTCGTTGGTAAAAGAGTAGCCCAAGAGTTGGCGGTGGGTGGTGATGAACTAGTTGCCTTCTCTCTAGTCTTACACTGCTAAATTAGGGACTGCTAGCGCAGATAGCCCTCGTGTAGCTTTGCGCGAAATTCAAAAACAAATAAACAATACAATAATAGCTTATTATTCAACAGGTACACTAGATATTCAAATATAAAATCTTAATATTTCGGTAGACTTTATTTTCGTTCTTCAAATCAACATGAAAACATAACATGTATTGAGCACATATATTTTTTTCTAATATAAACGTTCTATTTTTTCCACCGGCCACGATCATTTCATGTAGATAACAGATTTTTTTCAATGTTTTTACTGTTAAGAATCGTTCAAAATAAAGAAACGTAAATATTATGTCACTTTAATTCCCAATACTTTCTTCGGCAATCAATTATTTTCATAATTAAGGATAAATGAAAGAATCTGAAACCAATAATATCCATTCGTTCCCTCTGTATTATAAGAGCTGATATTGAAAGTTAAACTTATATTGTATGTTACATCAATATATTCGTAACACTATTCCTCGCCGTCTCTGCTTTAGATATATAAACTAATCATCGTAATCAAGGAAAATTTATTTATCACACTGACACGCATATATATATATATATCAAATATTTCAGAAACTGACTCTAATATACGGGCTTTCACTTAGTAATTAAATTTTAATTTATATAAGCTAATTAATAGAGCCGTTTTGTTTATGAATTACGTCATATACAACATTAATGTTCTAACTTCACTGGCCAGTGAAAGTAGTGTTAAGCCTATTTGTCTCCTAATGTTACAATAACTCCATCAGAATTCACGCCAACGAACTTTCAGCGTTAATATTAATCAGTTCATTTCCATTTTAGAGTTTTGTAGGATTACAGTTAGCTTATAATGAACTAGGGAAGTTTTACAGTTAGCTTATAATAAACTAGGTAAGTTTTACAGTTAGCTTGTAATAAACTAGGAAAGTTTAAATTTATCCAAGCTATAAAAATACAAACTGCAAGGAACATTGTTTTTCAATAACATCTACCGCCAACTCCTGGGCTACTGTAATTGGATAATGTGATTTGACCGTCACTCTCATATTGCCCTAACAACCCCAAAGGACGGATTATGACTTCGTATTTTATTTTATGCAGCAACGAGATGCAAACTATAACCATCAGATCCACACGCAGACACGCTAACCAACAGAAAGGATTATTCTAGTCAATATTTATTATATTTCAAAAACATATGTGATGCTATACATATCTATGAAAACCTGAATAATTTTAATCATTCTTCTACATAACCTTTACATTACAAATATTGTTTTAGCCTAAATCACTGATGTGTCATTCCATATTTATAAATCTGATATTTTCCTTTTCAGCGCCCCCTAGCTGGATCGTGGAACCGCAAAATATGGAAGTTGTTCTTGGAAGATCAATTAGAATTGACTGCAGTGCTAATGGCCTACCGAAGCCTAAAATAACATGGAAAAAATCCGAAAGTTAGAGTTTATGTTATTGTATAAAATATTTATAGTTTATAGTGCACTTTAATGTCGTTTTCTTAAATAAAAGTTATCTCTTTAAAATGTACTTCAGATTAATTATTTATATTAGATTAATAATAATATTAATAACTTAATAATATCAAAATAAGAAGAACGTTAATAATGTTATCACTTGAAAAATTCTCAATAATTTGTTGTAATGATTGAACTTGTTAGATAACTGCCGTGAATAATAAGAGATTCCCAAGTTTGCCCCCGAAGAATGAAGGTCCACCTTTCGAAAGCGCTCGAGTTATAGGGTTTTTATTCATTTTTATCAAGACTTCTTGAACTTACGTGTTTTTCTAACATCATGAAAAGATAACATTGTCGTTGTTGTTTTAAATAATCACCCATTTGTAAAATTTAATAAAAATGCATAGTTTGTTTATATTTTCGTAATTGTAAGTAGTTGGGTATCGTACTGCAATAGACGTTTTGGGGAAAAATAACAAAAGAATTGCTAAAAAATTATTATTTAGTGTCCGAAAATAAAAAAAAGCTGGATTTGTTTTACAAAACCCCTAATAATGTAAAGTTCTTGAACAAAACATTTACCTTTAGATTTTGCTACTAACATACTATTTTTGATAATAAATAAAGTTACTTGTTTTTAACAATATTTGCATAAGTAACTTAAAATTATTATTGTTTACCTCAAGCAAACGCTTTGAGCTAAAACAGACAGGTCGATTCTAAATTATTTTTCTGATATATATATGCCTCCCAGTGGCACAGCGGTATGTCTGCGGATTTATAGCACTAAAACCGGGTTTCGATACCCGTTGTGGGCAGAGCACAGATAGCCCATTGTGTAGCTTTGTGCTTAATTCCAAACAAACAAACTGATATATATATTTGTTCTCTGTAACCGAATAACGAGTTGTCAGAAACGTTGGAAAAAGTGCATTGTACTATTGCTGTAAATTCCTAGGTAAATTTCCGCTTTTAGCTACTTTTTTTTTTTCCTTACTACGGATTTTATTCTTCGTTTTTGTGAGTTTGTTTCAACTTGTAAAACAGTGTCATACATTAAACGCTCGTAACTGTTTCATACTCTGTACTCTATTATAAACATCGTTACTTTACTTTATTGTTTACTTTACGTATAGTTTTATTAAATAAAGTTACGTCTACGTAAATTTATTTGTCTGACCGCGTAAAATTTTTACAAATAGACCAGGATTTATCGATCTAACACATAATGCCTGAAAGAAAGCGTAGCTTAAATGATATGAATGAAAATGATAGAATTCAGGCGAATGACATGAAAACTATCGCAAATGTTTTGAAGGTAGCAGCTAGTTTGATTAATATTTCGCTTTTAGGCCTTCTAGAGTCAGCTATGTTACTGAATATCAAATAGAGCCTTCATTTACAGTCAAACAAAAATAAGAAATATATCATATTTAAATATAAGATTTTTATCTATTTATCAATTTTAAAAGAACTGCGATAGACGTAGCAATTTGATAGGTTTCAGCCTTTTCTTTATTTGCCGGCAGTGGCTCAGTGGTAAGCTTGAGAGCTTATAACGCCCAAATTCGAGGCTTGAACCTGTGGAAGGAAAAGCACAGGTAATCCTTTGTGAATTTTTGTGCTTAATAAGAAACAGTCAGATTTCTTTATTGTTTAACGATGTTATAAATATTTTCTTTGTTTTAAAAGAAAGGAGTTCTACGCTCCATTTTTCGACTGAATTTGTCTCCCGATGGACCAGCAGCAAGTTTATGGATTTACAACACTAAAATCCGGAATTTGATTCCCCCTCAGTGGACAGAGCGCTGATAGCCCATTATGTTTTTGCTTTGCGCAAAAACAGCAACAACAACAACCGAATGAAGTATTATGATTTTCATTTGTTGTTGAGTTTGTTTTTAAAAAAATCAAGCAAAGAAGTCATAAAAATAAGTTCAGTAGAAATGATTCCATGAAAACTTTGGATGAAAATATCGACTTTATCTTAGCAGATTATATAATCCCCTAACATCATAGATTTTATGATATTAATATACACTCGCTAACTTACATCATTAACTATGTAAATTATAGATATTTGCTATTAACCCCCTCGAACTTTTGAATTCAAATTGAAGTACCTTGTAATTTAGGCGTGTTGCTAACATTTACTTTCTCGCATCTAATTCTGATTTCAACCCTAATTTAGCAAAACTAACAAAACAGTATGCTTTAAAAGTAATGAAATGTACGTGTTAATTTATTTTTCTAAAGTTTAAATCGTTACTAATCTGATACATTCAACTTCTGTGAATTAATAGTCGACTCATGAATTGTTATTGGCTCTATGAATCTTGTCAAATATTAATTACAATGTAAGATATTTCCCAAGATGACTAGAAATAATTATAAGCTTTACGATCATTTATGCACAATACATAGTTATTTTATTAAGAATCTAAATTCTATGAAAAACCTTATGTTGAAAATTTGAACTTTGAATCGTGTACCGTAAAGCGAAATATAAGAAATCATTGAAACTGCGTTTAAAACTTATCTCTGTAAACGGAATTAGGAGACTGCGTACTCACGAATTAGGCTACTATATAAGTAAATGAAGGAAAAGATAACCGTTATTCTGTTGCTAGCGGGCGAAAGCAAAGAGTTTGAAATAATGAACCATATTTGTAGAGATGTACCATGAAAATAATTGCAATAATAAAGCGGCAGTCCGAGCATACTACAAAAAGTCCAACACAGGATCGGAGCCACTTACATGTTTCTGTCTGCATAATGGTTAGAAAGTCCTCAGAGAGAGGAACTGACTAAGTACCGCTACACACCACTAAAACTCTTGCTGTTATATCCATAGTACGAACAGTTCCTACATGTTGGGAACTGCTTGTACTATGGATACAGCAACAAGAGTTTTAGTGGTGTGTAGCACTTCGGCAATAGTGTCCATTGATGTATTGAAAAACCTTGGCTACAGTTCCTCTCTCTGAGGAATCAAACTGATTTACCATGGAAAGCTTTGTTGTCTTTCATATATTCCTGTAACCCACCCAATGTATAAAGTGCGCGATATGAATCCAGATAAATATTTGAATTGGGGTTTTTTGCCACCTTAATAAAAATTGGCCATGCCGCATAAACCCATTTCACTATTCATAGAAATATCATACCCATAATACTGTCATCTGGGTGGATAACATTCCACAGGTTACGTAAAGATAATCTTTGCATCCGGCAGAGGTAAGCTTGTGGTGTATAATTGCACAACTGACTCGTTCTTATTTGAGGATTAAACACCTTGTTTGTTTGGCGACGTACATAATTACTATAGAAGATTACTGTGAGTTCTTGAACGCTATTCTTGTGCCACAACTCCAACAGCATGGATGTGTCGAGGATGTCACACTCATGTAAGACGATAACCCCATCCCAAATTTAGTACCTGGGCTCTTAGCTGTGATTTTCCATCATGTCTGATCAACTTTACCCCGATGATTACTGATTATGGAGCTTTCTGAAGATGTGGGACTATCGCCATAACCCAGTAACCATTTCTCACCGAGATAAGTTTGAACGATTCTTGGTGAGGTGTGTCGTAATGCAGTATCTAGTATTGTTGTCAGAATGAGTACAGCAATTAACAATGATAGTGACAACATTGAATAGTCGCTAAGACCAATGGAAAACACTTCTCGTGATTTCTTTTGCGTCCATGCAAAATATTTCGCCCCGATGTTTTAAGATTCGCCCTAAAAACTTCTAAATTCCCGTACTAACTATATAGCAGCTCTGTTTAATTAACTGCTTCTTAAGATAATAAAAAAGTAACATTTTTAATAAAATCTATTTTCTAATAACGAATCTATTTTATAGTATTAAATTCAGTCTTTGTAGTAAGTAACAAAGGAAAATATTTTATAATTATGCATTTTGTGTTCGCTCTTACTCAAAAGCTGCAAACTTAATGATATAATTTTTGTCTAACTTGTCTTTCAAGTTAACTTTTTTGTACCTGTTTTCAGGTAATGAACCCGCAGATTATACTCCAATCTACAACAGTCATAAACACACCCTTTATCCTAACGGCTCGCTTCTCATTCATTCCGCTAGCAAAGATGAAGAAGGCTATTACGTTTGTGAAGCCAGGAATGGATACGGAACAAACTTGAATAAATTGATTAACCTAACTGTGAATCGTAGGTATAGCTTATGAAGTTCAATGATATATAGATATAAGTTAGTTACTTAATAAAACCAAAAGTCTTATGTCTGTATACACTTCGATTTTTAACTTAACAATAAAATTAGAAAATCTCTACACACACTTTCTATGCCTCAGATGTTTGTTCAAAGATAAAATCTAAAATAACTGACCCTCACACCCGGTGGTTCAGCGGTAAGTCAGTGAGCTCATGACGCTACAAATTAAGTTTCAATACCCGTCGTGGACAGTGCACAAGTAGCCCATTATGTAGCTTTGTGCTTTACACCAAGCAAACAAAAAAATCTGAATAAAATTAAATACATTGATTGACACAGAAGAACGATCTTGACAACAACCAATATCGATTTAAACCTAAAAGACAAGAAAGTGACAGTAATATTAATATGTTGAAGTAACGAAAGAATTAAGGCTACGCCCAGTGTCAATTTGTTTGTCCTAAATAACATAAAAATCTGACCATGCTGTTTAAATGTTTACGACAAATAAAGCACTTATGAAACATTTTTTTCATACATTCTTTAAAATGTAAAGATAATACAATTAACATTGTTTCTTTGTAACTTGTATTGTCATGTCTAAACTCATTTTATATTTCTGTTTTTTTTTCTTTTTATTCTTAAGAATAAATCAAGAAATATTTTATTGTTGTTCCATTGCGTAGCTATGTGCTTCATAGCGAACAATCCTTTCATTGTTGTTAGCGCTAATGTTTTTTTCATTTTTAGAACATGTTTTAATTCAACATGGATATGCATTTTTTGTGAAATATAAATTCATCGTTATAGTCTAACATTTAGACTAAAATACAAAAAGAACATTTAAAAAATATGATAAATTATTTTCACTTAAAACAATAAAATATGAGGTGTTGGTGAAATAAACACCTGTATATGTGATTTCAAAAATAGTAAAATATCATCATGTGCTATTAAATGTGTAGGGTAACCTTAACAGAAAGAGTTAATTTCAGTAATTTCAGTGCAAAGTGAGTAATTAAAATTATCTATTTTTACCAAGTAAATCTCGCTGAAAAAACAGACTCTGCGATAAAAACCTGACGTGGCCTGATAGTTAGGGCGTTCCACCTTACAAACAACGGGTGGCAGGATTGAAACCCGTCCCCAAACATGCTTGCCATTTCAGTGTTATAATGTGACGGTCAATCTCACTATACGTTAGTAAATAGTAGCCCCAAGAGTTAGCGGTTGGTGGCGTTCGCTAACTGCCAACACCACCTAGCCTATCACTACAAAATCAGGTACGGGTAGCGCAGATAGACCTCGAGTAGCTTCGCGAAAAATTCAACAAAAACAAAAGAAAAAAGAAACCCTACCGTGAAACGTTTAATTAAACTTTTTCAACACCATATGAAAAAGTTCAACCTTTCTTTTGAAAGCGTGTCTATTAAAAGTTTCAGTGCGCTTTAACTAGCATAATTTAAGCGTTTCTAAATTTTGTTTACAACATCTACGAACAAATAATGTTTGCTTTCTTGTTGTTATTTTCAAATGAATATATTTAAAACTAGCTGGAGTACCCGTCCCCTGGGCGGAAGTGATATAAATTCATGATTAATGGAAGGTTATCTTAGAGTATGAAAAAGTGCTTCCCTTATATGTAATTGTAAAAAAAAAAAAAAAAAAAAACGCCCAAAAAAAACTCAAAACACAAAATGTAAAAACGCAATTTTGCATTTATCTCCTCAAGGACCCAATAAACTTAGTGAAGATCCATTTACAGGGGGCGAAGTAGTGGTAAAAAACGCCCATAAAAACCGCAAAACTGAAACTTTGTATGTATCTCTCCACGGACCCAATGAACTTCCACACCAGATTTGGTGAAGATCCGTCTACAGGAGGCGAAGTTGTTACATGGACATTCAACAGACAGCAGTATGATATCTATGTAGATGTAATTTTTAATTCAACATTTTGTCAACGTTGTGTAAAATTGTAATTTACAAACAATCAACCGCGTACTTAGAAAATGCCATATTGTTGACAGTACAAACTTATCAACCTTTATACGTGTTTATTCTGTTTTTAATTATTTCATGACCATGTCTTGTTTTACCCAAAGGAAAACCAACTAAGTTGTTAAGCCTGATAAACTGCCATATTGTTGACAGTACAAACTTAGCAACCTTTATACGTGTTTATTCTGTTTTTAATTATTTCATGACCATGTCTTGTTTTACCCAAAGGAAAACCAACTAAGTTGTTAAGCCTGACAACTTCCACCATCAAATATTAAAAGAAATGGACTTATTATCGAGAACTCTGAATGATTATTGTATAAATTCTGGGAATGCTGACAATCCTAAAGAAGAAAATACTTTACTGTTTCTTCCCGCGAAAACCAAATACAAACCAATAATATCAGTTGGTGATCACAAACTTTAATAAACCATTTCCATCGTTTTTAAAGTATATTTGATTCAGTGTAGTAATAGTGATGAATAAAAATTGTAATTACAGTATATGGTCCATTTTAATGTATATTTGATTAAGTGTAGTAATAGTGATTAATAAAAAATATAATTACAGTATATATGGTCCATTTTAATGTATATATTTGATTAAGTGTAGTAATAGTGATTAATAAAAATTATAATTATAATACATGGTCCATTTTAATGTATATTTGATTCAGTGTAGTAATAATGATGAATAAAAATTACAATTACAGTATATGGTCCATTTCATGATACCAAACTGAAGTCTGTATACTTTAAATAACTTTTTTCTTTACACAGGCTTGATATGAACGTGCATTTAAATTTCATTATACAAATTCTGGAATTTTCTAGGTATAATGTTTTTTTATTATTACATAGTTTTTATGTTTATTATGCAGTATTTATTTAAAAGGCCTTAAAGCTTTCTGACAGTTTACGTGACAGTTATTAAAAACAAATGTATTTTTTTTGTTATTAATATATCAGTTTCAAATATATTTTGACCTCAGATTTACTTGTGACTAATAAGTATGCCCCCCAGTAGCACAGCGGTATGTCTGCGGACTTACAACGCTAGAATCTGGGTTTCGATACACGTGGTGGGCAGAGCACAGATAGCCCATTGTGTAGCTTTGTGCTTAATTATAAACAAACAAGCTAATAAGTATACATTTTTCTCAGGAAGGTCTCTTCTCAGGTGAGAGTTTCAAAATTATTATCTTAAAAAAAGTATTCGATCTTTAGCTTTAGTGAATTATGTTGAAAATATATAATATCTTATTCAGTAAAGTCACTGCTATCATTATGCCTATTTTTTCACGGTCTTCATTTTTTCATCGTAGACTTATGCTGATAGTTGAATGTGTTTAACCCAATTTTTAAACTATAGTCTAAAGAAGAACTCGAGAAATTACGTATTCGTATTACCCAAAATTCATTTTTTACTAATTCTGAGAAAATACTGATTCGACGTTTCAGCCAAGCGACCGTAATAAAAATTCAAAAAGAGTTTCTATTCGAATTTACACCTTTCTCGTATCCTTCGTCGAAACTTTAATCAAGTTCTATCTCTGTTTCTCGTAACACTCTAATCTATTTCACTCTCAGGCTTGAGGATATCAATACGCTTGTGTCATGTCGAAATCGTGTATGTGAGTTATATTGAAGCTGGGTACTTATGTAGAAACTTATTCTTTACAGAGCCACCCATATTTAACGTCAAGTTCAGATCTCACTCGGTACAAAAAGGACAGTCAGTGGATATTCCTTGTGTTGTAGCAGGAGATCAACCAATAAAGTTTACCTGGCTAAAGGACGGCCTCACCTTGACCAACAGCTCACGATATCTGTAAGTTATGTGCGTATATATCATGTAGTGTTGTAGTAGTAAGAGATCAACCAATATCTGTATCTGTGAGTTATATGCGTATATATCATGTAATGCTGTAGTAGTAAGAGATCAACCAATATCTGTATCTGTGAGTTATGTGCGTGTATATCATGTAATGCTGTAGTAGTAAGAGATCAACCAATATCTGTATTTGTGAGTTATGTGCGTATATATCATGTAATGCTGTAGTAGTAAGAGATCAACCAATATATGTATCTGTGAGTTATGTGCGTATATATCATGTAATGCTGTAGTAGTAAGAGATCAACCAATATCTGTATCTGTGAGTTATGTGCGTATATATATCATGTAATGCTGTAGTAGTAAGAGATCAACCAATAAAGCTTACCTGGCTAAAGGACGGCCTCACCTCGCGATATCTGTAAGGTATGAGTGTGTATATCACACAATGCATTTTCTATTAGCCAGAAAGACACTCAGACCTCTTGCCACAATATTTATTACATGCACATGAGATTTAATGTGATATGGTAACATGAATTTATATATAATACATTCAACTATAGTTGATTTCGCTTTTTCTTTTTTGTTATTTAAAGATTGAAATAATTAGCTTTAGCGGACCAGCAGATATTTTTTATCATATTACTGTGCGAAAATGTAACTATTGTCTAGAGCTGTGATAGACATTCTTTGTATGAATTTGTGAAACACGGTTTTACTTGTGTAAATATAGTATACAGTTCACTTGTGTTAATACGGTGATAAATTAACAAACAACATTTGTAAGCACATTAATGTCTATTGTTGAAACTTATGACATATTTCTATAACACCTTACTCTTTCTCTCAAAGTGAAATGTTTACAATGATCCTAACTTTGCTTTAATCTTGTAAACATATGCATGGCAGTATTAATTTGGAACCTGATTCTCATTGAATAAAAATAACGAATACCTTATACACTTAATTATAATCTAGCTAAATAACTTGATAGATCGACATTGCAAAAGTAACAAAACTTTATCGGTTTGATGAGTTGAAAATCCATAATTCTTTCAACCGACATTCACTTCTAAGCAGTAATAAATTTATTTTACATTGCGTGTAACCTATAATAAGTGTTTTTATGTGCTTATCTTGCAATTTTACAGTAGCTATGCCTGAGAAATTATCCACCTAAGCTAAAGACGTTGCAACAGAAAAAAAACATCAAATAAATTCTCCAGTAAACAATGGAATTCTCAGAAGTTATTTTAGTAAACCATATTTGTTAAACAAATTATGCTTAAGTCTTATATTTAAAAGGTCTACATTAGAAATAAAATATTATAGTTTATTATAAATTCTACAACCCGTGAATGGTAGTTTTAGACGGAGGAAGTTCTGGACTTAAACACTCATATCTGCTTTTATTATTCTACAGCCCGTGAATGGTAGTTTTAGAACATTTTTAATGTATAGATGGAAGTTATAAATCTTAGAAGTTTATGAATATATATATGTGTGGATTTCTTTTTACAATTTCCAGAATCTCAGCGTCAGAACTACCGCTATCGAGCCACATGTCTACACTAAAGATTAGACAAACGAGCAGGAATGATTCAGGGACTTATTTGTGTGAAACTCGCAATAAGTATGGAGAGGATGCGGTGAAAATCCATTTATTGATTCAAGGTGAGTAGGGTATACAGCAAGTTAGTCTGCGCTTTTTAGCAACTAGCAATAACTGGTACCTATGAATTTCATTTCTACTTAGAACTATTAGGTGTCCTTCATTAGGCTGAGTTAACGAAAAAGATTAATTTTCTATATAAAGACTGCAAAAAAGGGAACTACTGACAGACAAAAAATAACAGAATCTCTCTCGCTATGTCTTGTATGTCCACATATTGCTTTGTAATTACAATAAAGGGAATAATCCTCTTCATAGATAACAACGATAAAGCATAGAACATTAGATCTCGTAGTTGTTTATAATTTTTTTACAGAGAAAAAAAAGATGGTCACTTTTAAGGCAAAAAGGCGGGAACTTGACCCCCCCCTGCCACACCCATGCACGTCACTTCATTATAGTTTTTGCTAAGGATATTTTCCGCTCTTAACTTGCAAATAAATATGGCGACGCCCTAAACCGTCCCTAAATTCTAACTACTGTCCAAAGAGAGGGCAACGAGTCGGTAGCACCTGCCGCCACAAACAGTTGTCTTGGTCTTTCAACCTTGAATCCGTCGATCCGTAGCCAAACTGGACTGTGCCCGGCCCTTGATAAATAGTATATCTACATAAGCGTACATCAACTACTGGGTACCATTAAATGTGGATTAACGGAGATTGATCCATTGATATATTCTTTGATAATGATAAATTTATTTTGACATCTGACTGAAATCACTGACGTTCTTCTTTCAAACATGTTAAATGCAATGAATGGCAATAAAATATCAACATTGTCCAAGTTTCAACATGATTAAAACTGAGAAAAATAAGAAAACGTATTTTGAAATTAAGCCGTAAAAATGAGCATTAATTATTGCTTTACATAAGGGAAAGAAAATTATAAATATATTGATCAAAAGCTTATGTTTCGAAAGGCACGGATCAAAGAATATTAGTGTTTCACTTGAAGTTGAAAGTCTGATAAGATGAATGAACGTCAAAGAAAAACGTTCAGACGGAAGGATAGTGGATGTCGAAGAATTTCAACATCAAAGCGATTCAAAACACACAGGAACCAAATGCAGAAATATGAGCTATGCATGAAGTTAAATTCAGCGACAGAAATGTCCAAAAACGACTGGAAGAAAATGGTCTGCATGAAAAAGTTTCAACAAAGAAAACTAATATTTCACGTATGAATGTCGTTAAGAGTTAAACTTTGCAAACCTCAGATAGTATAAAAATGTGTTTTCTGGAAACTAGTGTAGTTTTTTTTTCTCTGCGGACACGTGAGTCTCAGATGTTTAAGCATGACAAAACAATGAAATATGAAACGAGTCATAACGTTGTGGGAGGGGGGGTTCTCATACAAGAGAGGGAGAGTTACTCAAAAATAATAATGGTATTACGAATAAAGATAAGCATCAAAACATCCTGATTCTTTATGTAATAACTAGAGTACGACGTTTAATGGGCGCTGGTTTTGAATTTGAATAAAATAATGACCCTAAACAAGATGCCTTGCTGAGGAAAAGGTATTTAAAGGGGACGAAAAGTGTCGGCGATATACAGGTTATGAGACGACAAGCCTAGAATTTCGATGGTAATCCAATTAAAAATGTGCCGTATCATTTATAAGTATTATGTATTATTAAAAAAATAGAAATCAACCAATCTTCAGCAAAAAAAAATGAAAAAAATTGGTTTTTTGTCTCCAAACACTATATATTGATAATTAAATGTGTTTTGTGCCGAATGAACTTCTTAATCTAATATATTGTCGTACTAAGTAGATATACGTATACATGTATAACACGTAATCTTAAAGAATACTTTTCTTTTTGGAATTTTACATAAAAAATGTCAATGCTGATACCGTACTTGTGACCGTATTTGTGTAGTTATACAGAAAAGAAGACAAGAAAAACTTTGCGTTGATGTAATTTCAGATACGTATAAAGTGACTGGGCCCGGCATGGCCAGGTGGTTAAGGCGCTCGACTCGTAATCTGAGGGTGGCGGGTTCGAATCCCCGTCGCACCAAACATGCCAACCTCCCCATTTACCTGGTCCCAAGTCCAGGATGAGAAAGGAGAAGGGTTGGGCTAGCAACTCCACCCCTAAAACCAACCTGCTACAAGTAACTTGGCGAGGT
>NW_013665700.1:712258-714049 GCF_000517525.1 Limulus polyphemus | reverse complement strand
CAAACATGCCAACCTCCCCATTTACCTGGTCCCAAGTCCAGAATGAGAAAGGAGAAGGGTTGGGCTAGCAACTCCACCCCCTAAAAACCAACCTTCTACAAGTAACTTGGCGAGGTGTTTCACTGGGAGTTTACAGGAATACAAAAAAATAATAAAGTGACTGAAAATATTGCAGTTTTTAAATACTTTTTTAAACTATCAACTACAACAAAATTGAAATGATTTGGCAAAGCTCTATATACAACATGTTTTGTTTTAATTGTTCAAGAAAGGGGATAATTTAAAATAGAATCGTATGGAACTAAGTTTTACCTTACTTTATAAAATTACTTGCTATTAATTGGTAGCTATTAATTTAATGTTTCATTTTTCTAACGCCCTCCAGGGGCACAGCGGCATGTCTGCGGACTTACAACGCTAGAAACCGGGCAAAGCACTGACAGCCCATTGTGTAGCTTTGTGCTTAACTATAAACAAATTTTTCTAACACAAGTTTACATGGTTAGGCTCTTTTTTATTATCATTTAGATTTTTCTATCCATAATGTCCTTGTTCGGATACTTACGGTAATGATATTTTGTTTGAAAGAGAACAAAATATTATCCACATGTAATCTTGGTTTTTAAACGACTTTCGTCGTTATTCTGATCGTTTCTAAAGAACGCCTGGACTACAAAAACACTAATGAGTGTTCTGCAGTACATTAACTGCGTTAAGATGTCAGTTCTTCTTTATGAAAAATCTTTATATGTAAACTTGCTCCCAAATATATATCTAGACATTACTGTGATGGGTAGTTGATTTTGAACATGAATGACAACAGAAAGTTAGCATCGGCCAAGTTTCAACATGACTAAAACTGAGAAAAATAAGAAAACGTATTTTGAAATTAAGCAGTAAAAAAACGAGCATAAATTATTGCTCTACATAAGGGAAAGAAAATAAAAAGTATATTATTCAAAAGCTTGTATTTCGAAAGGCACTGTTGGTAAAAATCGTTTTTATCGGTCAATAGTTTAGTTCCAATGCGTTTAAACAGTGGGCGCTTCATTCTTTATTGGTAAATGAAATATGCCATTTAAAGGTTCCCAAACTTCACTTGCCGTATATAAGCAGATTATATTCAATGAAAAGTAGAACATTGAGGGGCGACTGAAACTAACAAAGACATGACATTAAAAAAAAAGGAAGCATTAAAAATATTAGCGAAAATTGTAAAGAATAATATAAAATCTCTTTATTTTTACCACAAATTAGCTTTGGAACTTTAAGAATGTTAACATCCAAATTGTACTTTGTAAAGTTGTATTGGTATATATACATATATATATACATATTGTATATTTACTTATATGCAACTATCACAACTACGTGTCCGGAATCATATAAAGTTTACTTAAGTACCATCCTCCACAATATCATTACTATTTTTCACTTTGTACGTAACTTAAAGAGCAATTAAATAAAACCATTAAACTACTTATATATTTACACTAATGTTAACTACTATATATCAAGTGCATCCAATTGTCTAAATTCAAGTCCTGAAATAGATGTTTCAGAAAATAAAATGTACATATCTGTGAGAAATCATTGGCTCAAAAAGGTTATTTTTAATGTTTGTAACTTGTATTTTCATTCTTTTAGAGTGCTTAAAATTATTGGTTTTTAAGAAGATAAATTAGTTAATTGCTAAATCTTTAAATAAAATACACACTATATTCATTCACTTGCTTTATCATATAATAATGATGTTTTTTCGCGACAAGTGATTCTGAAGAATCATAATCA
>NW_013665700.1:708764-712248 GCF_000517525.1 Limulus polyphemus | reverse complement strand
ATAAAATTGCATGCCTTAAGAAAAGTCTGAACTTTGCAATAACGCCATATAAACAACCTACAACTGATATATAAATAGCATTTGAAGAAATAAGTAAAAAAATAAATTTGAAAGTGAATCAAATTGAAAAGAACAAAAAAAATCAAATAATCAACAAACCGACTTGTTTTAAAAAAAGATTCATACACCCAAGACAATAGCAACCCTCCTTTCTAAGTTCTACAGGTTACTAGAGGTGTACCTCCCCCCAAAAAAAATCAAAAACGGATTCCATCAAAGAAATTCTTGAAAAATTCTCCACCAGATCAAAAAAGAATCTTAAACACTCATTGTAAAATAAAACTAAACTTATCCAAAACAGAAAACGTTGAATTAGCAGATATACGTAATATCTCCAAACTAACCATCAAAAACGCGGACAAAGATCAAAACATTGTTTTACTCATTCAAATTGCCATTTTATGTTTTGGATTGAGTTTTGTTATAAAGGGTGTTTTTGATGACGTAATGCTGGAATAATCCAGATCAGATATTTGCCAAGATTATAATTACAGGAAAAATATGTTGTCATTATGACAACAGTGGTTTTATGAATTTTCGACAGTCCGTAGATTTCAGGAGTTCTAACATTGTAATCAGTTTCTGAGCTCAGAGGCTATCCAGCCTTTTCTTTCAGAAGTTAGGTCATTGTTTTTCGTATAGACTGTTGAAGTTTTCACTCACTTTAAAGTATTTCTTGGAGTAAAGTCTTACACTGCTAAATTAGGGACGGCTAGCGCAGATAGCCCTCGTGTCCAAACCAAACTATAATTAATTTAAAATACAATAAAATAAACTTTTAGAGAAGACAAGTTCTTATTTTAATAATTTACAATGTTTCGGCCCATAATAAAGGTATTGTTTTGAGTTTGTTACTTTTCTATGAATTTTAGTCTCAAATCCTGATTGTTTTCTTATTATGTGGACATTAAGAAAGTTTAAGAATGATTTTTTTTTTTTTTCATTTGTAAAATGAGTGTTGCGATGTACATAGGTTCAAGAAGTCTTGATAGAAATGAATTAAAATTCTATAACCCTGCATCCTGCGCCGTAACCCGGCTTTTGGTTCATCCCACAGCGCCAGTTCTGCTTACCAAAAATAGCCCACTTCAAAACGTCCAGGATTAACCAAAAGCCGGGTTACGGCGCTGGATGCAGGATTATAGGGTTTTAATTCATTTATTTTTCTTCGTCAGAATTGAAACCACGGAAAACATCGTGGATATATATCAACCAATATAAGGACTTTGGTATGGCTATGTTTAAGTTGAACTTAACATTTATTTGCTAGTACAGTTGATAGTTTGTGTCCCGCCCATACAGACGCCGTCGATTTGACAATAGGTGATGCAATTTACTTTAAAACAGAACTTCGTGATGAGGTTAAACGAGGTTAGGAGATTTAATTGGGATGTGAACTTCTTGTATTTCGGGATTTTGATAATTAGTTCAATGGCAAGATTGTGAGCTTCTTGTTTTGAATTTGGATATATAGAGATAAAGATTTTGCCCATTATATGTTTTGGATTAAAAAGGGAAAGCAGTTAGTCATCACCACCCACCGCCGACTCTTGAGCTACTCTTTTTCCAACGAATAGTGGGATTGTTCCATTATCTAACGGCTGAAAGGGCGAGCATGACAGGGATTCGAACCCGCGATCCTCAGATTGCGAGTCGAGCGCCCTAACCAACTGGCCATGCCGGGCCAACTTAATTATAATGGATTAAATAAAATGTTTTAATATATCCTTACTTGTGTAGGATGAAAAAAATGGATTAAATAAAATGTTTTAATATATCCTTACGTATGTAGGATGAAAAAAAATGGATTAAATAAAATGTTTAATATATCCTTACTTAGTGTAGGATGAAAAAAAATGGATTAAATAAAATGTTTCAATATATCTTTATGTATGTAGGATGAAAAAACTGGATTAAACAGAATCTTTAAATTCTTTCGATAGATTGACTGTGAAGTATTTGCCTTTTATTCAGTTTTTAGAATTAAATCAATCCTTTTTCGTCTGTCAATTGCAATTTGAACGAGGTTTTGAATCAGGAATGTTTTTTTTTTGTCATCAAATAAAATTACATCGAATTCATATGCCTACGTCCAGGCTAAAGAACTCTTATATAACACGTTTTGTCTAGAATTACGAAATCATTCATAACACTATTTTGGCAGAGGCACCTGGTCCGCCATTCAACATATCCGTAACCAATGTGACGGGAAGAACAATATCGCTGCTATGGACGGAACCATACACTGGAAATAGTGACATCTCTCGTTACTTAATTAAATATCAGAAGGAACTTTCTGGTAGGTGTTTAGTGTTCTTGGAGTTATCTCGTTATAAATCTGCTTATTCTTTATTTGTTTATTTGTATCTATCTACTCACTTATTCTCTTTCTAATAATATTCAGCGGCACGTCTGAAGACACATAACACTAAAAACCGGGTTTCGATACCCGTGGTGGACACAGCATTGATCGCTTATTGTGTTGCTTTGCGCTTAACAACAACAAACAAACAATCTAACATAATGGCAGGGTTATGTTGGTAGTCAATATAATGACTTGTTTTTCTCCCAATACACTGTAAGAAAATAACTTCGATCTCAAAGTGTGACGTTTTATCCATTCATATATTTTTTTAAATACCGCAATAGGTGTGCAAGTTACTGTTATTTACTTTTTTTTTGTCAGTTTAAGGCTTTTCTCAGGAATTTGTTTTTAAATGAGAATTGTTTAAGAAACATGATTTATACAACAAACAATTCAAATTCCACGACAATGTTTAATTCGCGTAAATGCCCTATTATTTCTCCTATAACAAATTGAAAAATATGATATGATTGCTTATAATGTACGAAAATTCGTGTACCTGGGAACTTAGAATTGCTTCATAACCCATTTTAGTATTATATCATTCAGTATTAATGAATTTCTATTCCCTTACATTGCTTGCTGCTACTTCTTATGTTTAAGCAAATATATGTTTTAACTAACATTGTTTATAAATACACACAGTTTACTAGCAGCAAATGTTAACCTTTCAAATAGATTTTGCGGTCATTATTTACTTGTGTTTGCAAGTACATTATGCTAACATAGTAATCAATTGGCAAACAACGATTTGTAAGCGTAATGAAGTAATATTATTTTGAGGAACGTGTTACATGTTTTACATTATTACTGGTGTGATTTTTAATCTTTATCGCTGTTATCATCACCGGTACCATTATCATCGAAGCATTAGTATCGATACCATTTATTCGTGGATTCAACTTTTAACAAAGCAACTGTTTTTTTTCATCCTACATACGTAAGGATATATTAAAACATTCTATTTAATCTATTTTTTTCATCCTACATACGTAAGGATATATTGAAACATTTTATTTAATCCATTTTTTTTCATCCTACATACGTAAGGATATATTG
>NW_013665700.1:701582-707711 GCF_000517525.1 Limulus polyphemus | reverse complement strand
CATAATATTATTATACCTTTTCAACACCAAATTTGTTTTTATACTAAGGGAGCATCACATTTTTTGAGGTGTCGAAGTGGGGCATGGAGTAAAAAAGGTTAAAAACCACTGCTTTAGATATTCTAATTTCTTGTTTAGTTTTTGTATAAATTTCAAGTTTTTTTATAAACGTGGTTGTTAATGATTTTGCAATGGCGATTGAAATCGTTTGCTTTTATTGTAGTTTTAACTAATTATTCAGTTCAGTAAGTTCCTCACTTCCGCCGGTGGAACATCGGTAAATCTACGGGCTTACAGCCTTAAATCCGGGGTTCGATTCTTCGCGGTGGACACAGAAGATCGCCAAATGTGGCTTTTCTTTACAAAAAAACACAAATAAACAGGTTCCTTACTAAACATACTGCTAGTGTGAACGTGCTTTGTAGTCACTATGTGAAGAACCTATCCAATGTACAAGTTCTTTTCATAGTGACTATAAAGCACGTTCTCACCAACAGTATGTTTGATACTTTTCACTATGATATAGGTCCAGCTTACCTTTCTTTGGTTAACTTGTGTTCAGGGTTACTGATGAGAAGTGAAATTCTCCAAAACTAGTATAACCCAATAACACATGTTGATCAAAGTGTAGATTGAACTGGATCTCCCTTGAACTTATACTTCTAAATTAAATAATTTTCGGTATACTAAGTTTATTTATTAGGTTCCTTACTAAACATCAACTCTATAATTGTGGAACTCAACTTCTTTTTTTTGTTGTTTTTTTTTTTGAAAAAAAGCCTTACAAACTTAACAATCAAATTACGCATCCAATGAAGACGAACTATTATAGATGAAGTTTGACTTTATATAATGAGAAATAATCAAATTCGTTAAACTAGTTTGATATAAATAATAGTAACAAATGCAAAGCCTAGAAAGGAAAAAAATTCAGTAATTATTTGGAAGACGTCATAGTAACGACAGGTTACGTTTCATACGCCCATTTAAAGTTGAATGTCGTGCTAAAATAATTATACTTCATCCTGTAATTTACACGACAAGCTACTCTTATCAACTACCCGGGAATAAAATAATAAAACATTCTTGCGTAGTGATCTTAGTCTATTTATCAATGTGTAAAAGGTGTTATAGATATAAAAGTTAGTTTTAGTTTTGACTTTAGACAAACTTGAATTATTCGGTTGAAATTTATGTTACTCTGACAGTTTGCAATTTAATCAAATTTCGCAGGAAGTTCCGAAAAGCAATTCGGACTTAATGTTTTGTAGTTTTTAGTACACGTACTTTGGAATGGTAAAAATTAAAGAAAATGGCACCTTCAATCTTGTATAAAAGAATTCTTCAACTGTATTTAAAATGTACAAACACTTAATTCTAAAATGAATGATTACTATGATGTTATGTTAATTCGCTACTTTCTCCTGGAAAAATGTAATGAAGGAATTGAAATTTTGTCAGTTTCGCAGGAAATAATATACACTCACGGTAAAAAGAAGTAAAGCGTAACAAACGAATATACATCTGGTAATCTGAAATACGTTCACTAATCTACCACATCTGTAGGTTATTTTCAATTAACTTATAATATTTATAATAAGAATATTTCCTATTTCAGCACAAGCGTCAAGATTCTCACCTGAATAAAATTAACTTTAGAAATGCACTTTGTCACTTGAAGGCATTGATATAAAACACTGCACAAGTTTCGTGCTGCTTTATGTTTAAACAACAGTCTTTCAAACACTGCAACATCTTATCACTAAGTTATACATTTACACTCTGTGCAGATTTATTTTGAAACATTTGGGAAACGAGAGGAAATAATAGACGTGTAAATTTGAATTAGATATTACTATACAATTCCATTCAATAACTGTTAGTAAATTCAACTGACTGGTGTTTCATAAACTTTGACAAATATTCCTACAATGAAGTTAAAGAGCAAATAATATAATTATAATGGAGCCGCCCCCCAGTGACTCATCGATAAATCTGAATGCTTATAACTTTAAAAACCGGGTTTCGATACTAGTGGTGGGCACAGCACAGGTAGCCCATTGTGTAGCTTTGTCAAGAGGACTAATTTAGATACTTAAATGTTAGCAAAATGGCCATAATGTCTTCTATCAATTTAGGACCTATGAGAAATATGAAGCTATTGAAATTAACGTACTATTACATATTTAAATATATTTCGTATATCAATAAATAATATTTTTATATACAGATGGAAAAATGATGGCTGGATGGAAACTGATAGGGAAAGCAAAGAACCCAAACATTGACTTAAACTGTAATTTTGATCACATTTTACATGACCTTTTTAACTGACGTCCCCCGGTGGAAGAGGGGTAATCTTACGGATTTACAACGCTAAAATCCGGGGTTCGATTCCTCGCGGTGGTCACAGCTGGTAGCCCAGTGTGGCTTTGCTCTAAAACAAACAAGCAAATTCTAACTGACAAAATAACGTCGTTTAATCTTTCTAAAGTTATTTTAATATTCTAGGTCAACAACAAGATTTAACGATGAATTTCACCGTTGGTGGGTCCCAGCGTGAAGTTGTTCTCAGTGGTTTGGAGCCTGCCAGTTCATATTTATTAAGCGTCACTGCTGAAAACTCTGTGGGTTGGGGCAGCCAGAGTGAATGGCTTTCAGCCAAGACGCAGCAAGAAGGTGAGAGAAGTTATTACTAAGAAAAAAAGCAGAACCTTCAATGACGATGAATTGTTTTTCTATTTTACATAACAAAGTTGTATTGTGCGAAGAATATATAAACCACAGTAACAGTTAACTACAAAAGGTGTATTTAATACATTGATTGCTATTGGTAGTGTATATCGTAATAGTGATTCAAATTATGTCAAATTTAGAAAAATATCGTTATTTTTAGTCACACTAAGAGAAGTTTATAGAATCTTCTTTTAGGATAAATTTTTCGAACATATCTCAAAACAATCATATTATTCAACCACCCCAAAATAAAACCATCTTACCATCCACCTTAGATAGACGGATAGATAGATAGTCTAATGATGATATCACAGAATTTATTTTATTTTCACCAAAAGTAAAATTGAAAATATAATTTGTGACGTAGAGGCCTATTATATTCTTTGATTCGCTATACGTTCTGCTGTAGGTTGCAGTTTTGTGTATTTATGGTTCATTAGTACAGCTTGGGTTAGCAAAGCAAAGAAACACAGTTAGGCCTCTGATAATAATGGTATGTGTATAATATTTATGGGATTTCAAAGTCCTTTTTTTTAACTCACCATTTAGTAATATAAATTAATTTAGGTGTGTGGATAATATTATGGCATTGCGTCTAATCTGTTATTAAGTGTTATACGGTGGACCACTTGTTTAATGACGATATTACAGATTTCTTTTCATCAAAGGTAAAATTGAAAATATAATAGGTTACTAAATAGAGAGTTAAAAAAAAACCCATAAATTTGAGATGAATATTTTACATAAGTCTACACGAGTCCTTAAAAGTGGTAACTTCATAATTTTCTAATAATTATTCATACAAAACACTGATTTTGTTATGTCGGGATCAAGTTTTCTATAAATTAGTTTTCTCGACACCATTTATTGTTGGCTTGAACAGTTTAGGACAAATAACATTACAAGTGCTTTGTGATAAGAGATGCATTAACATCTTTCTTAATTTGTATTTCATCACACTAATAGACTCATTCGTTACATTTTTTTTAGCACCAAGTGGTCCACCAACTGAAGTCATGGTGCAAGCAACGGGCCCAAACTCAATAAAAGTGGTTTGGAAGGTAAAAAAAAAATCACGTCATCACAGAATTATTGATGTTATTTTAACAGCTAGCTATTCTACTATACTGCACGAGTTCAGAGAACAAAACTTTGCTTGTGTTACCAGTGAGTCCACTAAAGATACAAGAAGGTCTAGTATGGTCTAGTGGTTAAAGCGCTCGACTCGCAATCTGCGGGTCGCGAGTTCGAATCTTCTTTCAACCGTGGGTCAGTCCCACTATTCGTTGGTAAGACAGTAGTCCAAGAATTGGCGATGAATGGTGTTGAACAGATGCCTTCCCTCTAGCCTATGACGTTTAAATTAGGGACGACTAGCGCAGATAGCCCTCGTGTAGCTTTGCGCGAAATTCAAAACAAACAAACCAATACTACAAAAACTTTAAAGTACAATTTTCAACTTGAACAGTACCTTATGCGCACATGGTCTAAACGTTCTGGTCAGAAAAATGAAATAATAAAATCAGGCGGAGTTATTAGGAGTTTGATGCCGTATATTCATTTTATGTTTAGGTGCATATTTGCTCATCTAACACATTGCACTAGTGCTATTTATCAAACGGATAGGAGGTGGGGTGGCAGGTATTTGTGAGGTATCCATATGACTGTTAAAAAACACCGATATACTCTTTCTGTTTAACTTTGTCAAAGGTTTTGAAAAGTTAGTTTAAAAGTAGAAAGGACATAAAATATTCTCAATATCTGTTAACTTGCAATCAAAGCAAGCTACCAGCATACAGCAAAACTAAACATCAATCCGGTAATGAAAGCAGCTAATAAAACATTGTTCTGACGTTCTTACACATAAAGAATAAAAATCGTTGTTTTATAATTTGGGAACCCTCACTGTTAACGGTATTTTGGGCCGTAATCCCAATAATATTTTACGATGTTCGACCATCTTAGGAAATTTAGGTTAGCCTAAATCTATACTAAGAATACGAAGTAATATCTTTAATAAAAATATGGGATTCCCAGTTTGCCCCTGAAGAATAAAGGTCCACCTTTCGAAAGCGCTCGGGTTATAGGGTTTTTTATTCATTTCTATCAAGACTTCTTGAACCTACGTGTTTTTCTAACATCATGAATATAATAAAAATATGATAATAACAAGCCTAAAATAGTAAAAAAAAATGCATTAACCATTTTGACCAACACTATTGATGAGAGTAACATTAAAGAAAGAATGGAATATATCTTAATTTTTGCTTCGTTTATTATCGTAGGCTTAACGTTTTTAATATCTAATATCTGTAAAAGCAAAACTTTACACAATCCACTCTAACAGTCTCGTGACAAATGAAAGTTCGTTAAATGGCTCCGACGGTGTAACTTCATAGTAACCTGCCAACTAAGATAAATTACAACGACACGTGTTACTGTTCAACTATAGCAGAACAGGATAGATAGTACTGCAACAAACGCATGTCTATAAAGATACGAAATATTAAATAATGATAAACTGCAAAACAAACGAACGACTAAATCGTTCAATATATAACCAAAATACTGATACTCCAATTAATGTATAACCAAGTCAAATATACTAAACATACTATGAAGTGTGTCTAACGCAACTAATCTGATTTTAACCATTCCCTGTCACGGATCTATTAACTAGGAGCAATAAATAAAGTTAAATCTTCAGTAGTAGCCAAAAAGTAAACCCTGTAAGATTTGAGATTAAATTAATTAGTAAAACCTAATGTAACTTAACTAACGACGTGATATTACATTATATACGAAGGCCGTCGATAAAACATATCGGCTCGTGATTACCATAACATTTTTCTAAAATATGAACGTGTAGATTGGAAAGTTTTCAAAATATCTATATATTCTACCAAACTTTTAAACCCATAAGAGCAAGCAAAGAAAATTGTTGAATTTCCCGCAAAATTGAATAAATCTGGTGTTCAAAATGTGTTAGGTCGTCAATAAATTAATGTCCCGTTTTGGAACACTTTCATTAACCTCCCCCAAAAAACGTACATCACGTATAATAGTTAAACGAACCGCCTAAACGTCACATTAAGTGTAGCCTATATAATGTGTAAAGTTTAGTATACTCTAATCCCTGATAGTGATGGCACACGACGAGACGCACTTTCGGCATGTAATGCTATTTGAATACAAGAAGGTAAACAACGCCTCTGTAGCCACAAAGAATATCAAAGAAGTTTATGAAAATGTTTTGAACGTTCGTAAGTGTCAGCAATGGTTCAGCAAATTTCGTTCAGGTGACTAGCCTTAAAAATTGTGATGACAGGAGCCGACATGTTGGAATTGATATTGATGCTCTAAAGACGCTTGTTGAGTCTAACCCAAGACAAC
>NW_013665700.1:693813-700579 GCF_000517525.1 Limulus polyphemus | reverse complement strand
TAGTCTGCAACTGGAACGTTTAAATCAAGCCCTTCGTCAGAAACGCCCTTCACTCATCAATCGGAAAGGTGTTCTTCTCCACAACAATACACGTCAACATGTGGCACGTTTGACGCAACACAAGATTATAGAGTTGGGTTAGGAAGTTCTCCCCCACCAACCATATTCTCCAGATATGGCACCATCAAATTGCCATCTTTTTCCTTCGCTGCAAAACCATCTTAATGGGAAAACGTATGCAAATGTGGAAGGTGTTAAAGAGGACATCGACATGTTTTCTGCTTGAAAGCCAAATGATTTCTTTAATCGGAGCATTAACAACCTGATTGTAAGATGGAAAAGCATCATTGATAAGAATGGAGACTATTTCATTTAATATACGTTTTGTTTTGAAATATAACTTTTTCGGCTTTTTTTTCCTCCTAAAAAAAGCAACATTAATTTCTTCACGACCTAATAGAAGGAGAAACTTCGTTTGTGGAAGTTGAAAAAGAGCTTACAAGCTCTGTTCACGAGACCTTGTAATGTTGAACAAATTCTATCGTACCTAATCAGTTGTGAGCAAACATTGTGGTATAATGTATTTGGAATATTTTTATTTGGAAATGGAAAGGTTGTAGCTTCAAAACCATAAAATTGTTTTACTGGATACATTGAATTTGAATATTTGATTAACGATGCTGATATCTATATCCAAGTAACGTGTATTATCCAAAGTTAGAGAACGTTTTTTCAGGATGAGTTCTGGTGAATCAATATAATTGGCTGTATCAAAAAAATCGCGATAATTAAATATACGAATATCATCATTATACCTACAAGTACAACTGATGCACAAACTTTATGGAGTTACTGATGATAATGAACGGATTAATATCAGTTATTTTTTATATAAATTACAGCATTAGTTTGAATGCTTTTTAGTGCACTTCAAATTATTACCTATTAGAACTCGCTACTCCTTAGTCGCAACATTAAGCATTTATAATAAACGTGTATTTGAAGAGTGTTTTACGCCGTTTGGGAATCCAAAATGATTTAGGTATTACATTATCAGATTTTACAGAATGTGGAGCCAAAGTCTAGTAAAAGTGTAATGTGTTTCTGTATGATAATTTCTTTATCATTTTTAACGTATTTATATACCCCTTACCTGAAGGTTCTAATGTATTTATATACCCCATTGCCTGAAGATTTTAACGTATTTATATATCCCATTACCTGAAGATTTTAACGTATTTATATACCCCATTACCTGAAGATTTTAACGTATTTATATACCCCATTACCTGAAGATTTTAACGTATTTATATACCCCCTTACCTGAAGATTTTAACGTATTTATGTACCCCCGGGTATATAAATACGTTAAGTCCTTCAGGTAATCCTTACCTGAAGATTTTAACGTAATTATATACCTCCTTACCTGAAGGACTTAATGTATTTATATACCTTCTTACCTGAAGGTTTTAAAGTATTTATATTAAACCCTAGTTTTTTACTTAAAATTGTAACATAATTCTTTTCACAAATGAAAACATTTGTCAGCTGTTTCAGCGGCGGGAGTGATGACATATGTGCTATGTTAATAATCTAAGTAGTCGGTAACTTGTGTGCTATTCATAATATGTCCATTGTTACAAAGCCCATTTAGCTCTTTGCTCTTCCGTAGCTACGGAACCCATTTAACTCTGTGGTACGTAACCCATTTAATTCTGTTTTCTGTGGATATAGAACCCATACTCTGTTCTCTCGTGGCTACGGAGCCCAGGTTTATTCGGTTGAGAAGAATAAGGATTACTTAAAAATTGGCAACAGGCTAAAGAAATACTATTTTCATTATTAACTCGATCGTTAAGCCCATAGTAATAAGTTGTAAATTGTGTTTGCATCCGGTTGAACATAAGTCAGACTATTTTGCGACACAACTTTGCTGAGTTTTTCCTACATCTCATATCCTCGTGAAACAGCTCTGCATGAGCTTGAAGTCCTGCATTTTGTAACAACCGATACTTAAGTCGTGATACAATAAAAAAAAACACTCCTTTCAATATTAAAACTTTTACTATTACTGATAATCTCTTAAGATATTTTGATAGTAAATTAAGATTTGACATCCAAATTACATCATTTAATAAAGAAATATGACACATAAGACATCACGTTTCGTATGTTCACATTCGTACCAGAAACAATTTGCTATAGTTTCAGAACGTTATTGATTGCATCAACTTTGTATACCTTTACTCCTGAAGAAGACAGATCCAACCTATCAAAAGTGCTAGGGTTTTATCATTTTTTTTTTAAATGTGATTTACCAACATTTTGGATCCCATATGTTTTTAACTATCTTTACCACAGTAATTCAAATTGTGGATTGAAGTGATTTTGTTTTTGTCATATACTAATAATTTTCAATGAACTTTGTTGCAAGAGCAAGTAATTTATGAAGAACAGTACAGAATCCGAAACGTCGTCTTCAGAAAGAAGGAAGATTTCATACAAAACTTATTAAAACTGATTTTTTTTACTCTTTATCTATGCATGATGTTTAGCTTTCATCATTGTCGTAAAAATATGAACAATTAAATTTTGATTTCAAATATCTAGAAACCTCGGAAATGGATAACTGGAATAAGATGTCAACTTTGAATAAAATAAAATACAAAATCTTGTTATTGCTTCATTTATATGACCTTCTGAACGGCACTTTTCATTCTGTAAAGTAAAAAAGAAAACTGTGTTTCTTTGTTTCTTTGGGTTTGTATTGTAAGCGCAAAGCTATACGATTGGCTATCTGTGTTGTGCCCCTCGCGGGTAGCGATACCCCTATTTTTTGGGCTATAAGCCCTCAAACTTACTGCTGAATCACCAGGAGGATAAAATTTCAAATACTGTTTGGTCAGTTGTGTGAATTTGTATACATTATATATTTATTTGTAAAAACTATTTTGCTTTCATATTCTTTATCATTGAAAGAAATAATGACGTACTTTGATACTCATCTGTGACAGTTGACATTTCACCTTTGACCTGTTGGTGATTAAGCATTTTATCATACCATTAGTTGAATGAATAAATGCAATAATTCTGTTCAAATCTATTGGTTTCTCCAATGTAGATTATAGATTCAAAATGACCTCAAGTCAATATATATATATATATATATACATTGTTTTTTGGGTGGAGGGATATATTATTATACTAAGTAACTTCATCTCTCTTCATTGTATCACATGATTGATTTTCATCTAGTCAGGTTTAACTAATCTTTCAACGTCGCTCTCTCTTTTTTAATACCCTCCAGCCTCCTCGAGATGACCAATGGAATGGAAAGATTAGCGGTTATTACATCGGTTATAAACCAATTGACGAAAATACGTACGTGTACAAAACGTTTCATGTGAAGAACGAGACAGCACAAGAGCAGTTCCATCTGACTAATCTTAAGAGATCAACGATCTATTACATCACAATCCATGCTTTCAACAGCAAAGGACCAGGTCCAAGATCTGACGAAGTACAAGTCAAGACACTAGATGATGGTAGCGCAGAAACTATTTATATTACTCCTTAGCACATACCAGACCGATATATTTACCAGTCAAGTTACTAAAGTATTAATTAAGACCACCAAGCTTGTACATTTAGAAGTGTTTCTTTCCTTACATTTATGAAGCTTTGTTTATTTTACTATCACTTTCAAAAAGAAATGTTTCCCGTCTTCTGGCCTGACGTAATCGTTATACATCGCAATGCTGGTTAGCATAATAATCGTTAATTCTGTTGTTTAAAATTTCATGTTATTCTCAGTCATAAATCAACATTCACTTGCGTAATTACAGCTTGTCCTCTATGGTTCTTTTAACTTGTCTATTGTCGGCCCTCTGGAGGTGGTGATCAAACTAAAAAATTCGATTACGCTTAAGAAACTAAAGGGTCTTATTCTCGAATCTTTAAAAATGTCCACAGTTAACCTATTCTAATTGATACTCAAACAAACAATAAATGAAAAGTCCACTGATCTCATGACTCAGTTACTCAAATTTTGTTTATTAAATATTTCACGCCAGATATAAAGAAACTAAGTAAGAAACATGTGCTACAAACGTCTCCATTGAACGAACTTTTGTACACTTATTACACTTAAAGATTTTTTTTGCAGATTAAGATATCTACATTACAACAGTGTGCATAGTTTGGGTTCCATTTTCAAGGTTCTCATTTTCTTGATTTGAGCCTAAACTGGAAATATGACAAAAAATAGGGTTACTTATTATTTGAAACTATCATGTGTTCATTTAAGAAATTCACTAGACAATTCCAAAATACAAAATATTGATATGTTATTGTCTAAACATACTTTAAATGCCTTATTTTTAACTCTGTGTATTATAATTTATGCTATTGTATTCGCAAAGATGACGATTGGCTTTTATCGACCTTATTGTAGTGTAGTTGAGTCAGGAGGTCGCCCGGACACTTTTTTTTCGAAAGTTGGTGCACACCTTGTTTTTTGTTGTTGTTGTTGTTTTTGTATGGTTTTTATTGTGAATTATAAATAACACATAAAAGTGGTAGATGTTTTATAAATCACATAAAACATATTAGATTTTTATCCTTCTTTAGAACAAAATAAACATATAAAGAAACACTAAAAAGATAGAAATTGTCTAATTAAAATATTGTCTGTTGAGACGTCTCTTCATATATTCCGCTTTTGAAAACCTCACAGCCCTAGTATTTGTTGTTGTTTGTTATTGCTTACAACCACACCATTGCTTAATAGCTCAGAAAATGGATAACCTAGAATTATTCAGTTTTGAGCTAACATCCACAGCTTTATGGTACAAAATTAGACTTTAAAATCAATTGTTTTCATTATATTCTTCATTCTTTTAATAAAAAGTAATTTTTGTTTATTAATGCAAAATTGTCTTTCAGTTCCTCCTAGTGCTCCTCATTTGAAATACTTGTCAGTGTCAACTTCTTCGATAACTCTTCAGTGGTCTCAACGTACAACATTTGGTACCAACGTAGTAGGTGAGACTTTATAATTTTCTTTGTATCATCGATCCTTCTGCTTAGCCTCTAAACAATCTTAATAACTGTCTGTCAATAAAACCTACATGGGTTAGATATGATATGAATGATGCTGAATGCTTCAACTACACATTTTTTTTTAGCATTTCTTATGCTGGACAGCTGGTTGGAATTTTACAGCAATGGCATTACTTTATTACATTTTTCCACGGATTTTTGGGTGACGTGACAGCCCTAGTTAAACCTATAGCTTTAGTAAGCTTATTCCTTCCTAACATTTTATGCGTTTTCTATGGATTTCTATTCGGTTTGCAGAATATCATGAAAATATTAATACAGTCTGCAAATGTTTTTTCTCCCTTCGTGATATGTTTATCAATATATGTAACAGCTGTTTTTAAAGTAAAATACCAAATTTTCACTACTTGCTTTTTATGAAGCTTTACATACGAATGTGACAGAAATAAAAGTTACCACAATGACAATGGTGACATTTTTATGACTATTTCAAATTAACCCGTGATAGATAAATGATGGCACAGCCATATTTAGTAAAATTTAGGGTTGACCTCGATATCAGTTGATGTCCTCTGAAATTGGCCCTAAACCACAAGTGGGGGGGGGGGGGGTCGTATCTTATAAGATACGAACTATTCAGTGTTTTATCAAATATTATTATAAAACAACATCTTATCTGAGAAATTCGCTTCCAGAGACAAGAAGAACAAAACAGTTTATAAGCAATCAATTTCCATTATTTTATTAATATATGAAAATCTAATATCATAGCTATCTTTTAGTATACATTCGACAATCAACGAAAGAGGCTTTGTAACTTATTTGATTTAGGTAAAAAATAAGGCAAGATTCTTCCTTGCAATCTTCCATCTGTTGTGGGTCATTACTGTGTTGTTGTTATAATCTACGTTGTTTTGTCATGGGAACGTGTTTTGGTATGATCATGTGTCTTTAAAACTACCTTAAACGAGGAACTCAATTCTGTAGACATTATCACCAATGTAATAACTGTAAAAGGTGTCCGAAACGTCTGGAACAACAGACACTTATTATTCTAAGCTAGTTTGGATTATCAGCGGAATTATTTCGAACTTCTCATGCTTTGACAGCGCCATAATCAGTCACGTATATGAAATTAAGAAAAGCTGCAAATTACCTATGTTCCAGACCTTTTGGACACTCTGTAGATTGACAGTATTACTAAAGTCAGTACTTTAGAAAGAGCGACAACCAAATAAACAAAGAAAACCTGACCACCTAGTAGAGTTTAAAAAAGACATTTTTCACAACAAGGACCTTGCAGAGTGAAGAGAAACTCCAGTTTCTGACCGCTCCTGATTATATTCCGAGCCTCTTTGAGGCCTGAAATATTCAAGATCAAAATAACTGCCAAGAATAATTGGAATTGAAGGACCTTGCACCTAACATTTACAAGGCATATTTCATCCCAAAGCCAAGGACTTCAAACCCACAAAAATACTGCTTTGGAGCCTTATGGGCTTGTCATTATCAATAGTCATGTGATTCTGATGGACATTATGAGTCACTCATGAACATCGTAAATTACTCATATATTACTCCTTAGAAATGTGAGACAGTTATTAGTCTAAAATTATTCACACATATATTACTCATATATTATTCATTAGAAATGTGGGATAGTTATTAGTTTCAACTTGTTCACACATATATTACTCCTTAGAAA
>NW_013665700.1:683716-693086 GCF_000517525.1 Limulus polyphemus | reverse complement strand
TGCAATATTCCCTTACGAATTATTAATTATCACATTTGAAACTTCTAATTTCTAACGATAGTTAAAAGGAACTAATAAACATACTGTGATTTTATATAAATTTAATATATACAAATAAAGAAATAACTTTTCAAAAAGGAAGTAAATTTATGGATGCTAATATCAATCCTTCAAAAAAATGCAAACAAGCAAGAAGCATGACATTTGCATCGTCCATACATAACAGCACAGGAACACGGTGTAGTAGAATGTTAACAAACAAAAATAGAATAAATTAAACTCACTTGTGATTGAATAGTTATATAGGTTGCTATATGTTAATTATTGCTTGTTGTATTATGTAGGGATGATGCAAATGCCATCCCTACTATCTTGTTTGCGTTGTTTTTGAAGGATTAGTATTAGCTATCCCTACATTTACTTCCTTTTTTGAAAAGTTTTTCTTTACTTGTTTGCTTGTTATTTTTAATGCAGTGTTTCAATAGACATGGGAAGATGGTATTTATAACGAATTTCTAAATACAATGAGGCTCCAATTGTAATTTTTATAGTAGTCAAAATATTTGTTTGTTCTTCAGACTACACGCTTCACTACCGACAGGAAAACGAACAATCTGGATGGACTGTAGTCCCCATAGCAACCGATCAAGAACAGTATACGCAAACGAACCTTCAGTGTGGCACAACCTATCAGTTTTTTATGACGTCACACAACACTGTTGGTAGAAGTGAACCAAGTAATAAGCTTAACATCAGGACAGCAGGAGCGGGTAAACTAATTTTCAATCTATCAGTGAAGAGAGAGTTTCTATTCTTTGTCAAAACAATAATAAAACTAATCAAAACCTGTCCTGTAAAATTCTTCTACAAAAGCCATTTGATCCCGAGGCATAAATAAATATTTTTATCTCATTTCTATGCATTGTTCTTCTTAGAAAAAAAACAACAACTTATATTTGTTTACTATGACTTTGATCATCTGTTACAAACTAGTTAATTTCTGTATCCATCATGCGTCCGTGCTTTAACGTTAGCTCAAAACTTTAAAACTAAAATATCTTTAACAGATTTAATCGTTTTTCTCTGCTCCTAATAAACGTTGATAACCAAGATTTTATTTCCTAAAAATAGCAATCCATTTATATAATACATTTAGTACCTTGTTTCGCTATTTAAGCTCCTGTGTCACCAGCTCGAGAAGATTTCATCACTGTCAATATAACCGAAGTTACTCTAGATTTCTCTAAGTGGAAAGATGGCGGCTGTCTGATCACTTTTTATACCATCAAGTTAAGAAAGAAGTTCCACAGTCATTGGAAGACTCTGATAGACAATCTCCAGTTTAAAGCAAAACCACCTTTTCAACTCTTGACTCTGTCTCCGGCTACTTGGTACGAACTCCTAATCACTGTACAAAATTCAGCAGGAACAACAGAAGCTATGTACGATTTTAGAACACGAGGTAAAAACGTTATATGTAATTTTTATTAAATTAATACAAAGTTAAGTTTTACAATATATGGCTGACACTCAAAATAGACATCGGGAAAATTGAGCACAAGATTATATTTACTCAACTTTTCCCAGTTCATATGAACGTAATCTGTAATCCAGATCTAATTCCACTTTGTCGTAAAAAAAAAGAATAATTTACGTATGTGTTGCACAGAACTTTACTTATCTTGAAAACTTATCAGTTATTGTATAAATAAAAAAGTACAAAAGTTTTAATGTTTAAAATATTAGCATTAATGGAACTGTCGTGTTTTATGGTTACAATTGCTATATTGTGTTTTATCTGCTATTTCTTGATCGTTGAGTATCCTTTCCTTTACTTTCTATATTTAGACCATTTGATTTTTCACGTTATGACATCTGATTACCGGAGGTATAACAATAATTGTTTGACTGTTTAAAAAAAAAAACCTTATGAAAAAAAAGCCACTTTCTGATTTTACTTTTTATTTTTGTAGAAATTCTTTCTCGTGAAACAATTAAGAAACCGAAAGTTCGTACCACCTACTTCATTATCGATTTAGAAATACTCATACCCATTACTGTCTCCAGCTTCGTTGTTGTGGTAGTAATCATTGTTGGATGTGTATTGTGTATTCGAGAGCCACGATCTGCTCATCATGAGAACGGTGAGACAACAAAACTAACTAAATAAAAATTGTTTTAAATAACTTATAAATTGTTGACATTCAAATTTAAGAGGACACCTTACTTGTTGCAAATAATTTTGGCTTTACTAAATAAAAATTGTTTTAAATAACTTATAAATTGTTGACATTCAAATTTAAGAGGACACCTTACTTGTTGCAAATAATTTTTGCTTTACTAAATAAAAATTGTTTTAAATAACTTATAAATTGTTGACATTCACATTTAAGAGGACAATTTACTTGTTGCAAATAATTTTTGCTTTGTTAGGACAAAGGTGTAAACAACTTGTACTGTATTTTTGACTTGGCTCAAAAAAGAAAAACGCCAACGACTTAAATTACAGTTTCAGTCCTTAACTAAATATTTTTGCAACTTCTAATTATTTTTATGAGTAAATTACATAAGAAATTTTGTGGATCGAAAAAGAAAACTTTAAATTTAGTTTTCGGAACGTTTAAATTATACATTTCTTATCAATAGATTTGAAATGGTCCCATCTCTCAACTCAATGTCAACAGTTTCTTGGGTAAATTCTCCCAAAGTACGATAGAACTTGAACTTTGTCGTAAATTGTGTTAAAGATTGCAAATTTTGAAAGGAGAGAAAAAAAAACACTAGTGGGTTTATTCTTACAAGAACTATCATGACAAATTCTACACTAAAGTGTGACTGTTTCATTTAACTTGAGTAGGAAAAAATCAGCATCGTCATTAGTTACATTAGTCAATTAGTTACATATTAAAACTTGAAACGGAGCAGATTTGTGAAAGATCTTACTCACCAATAATAATTGACGTTTTTTTTGTTGTTTTTTTGACTAGATGATCACAGGATGGAATAAAAAAAGAGAACCTTTAGAATTTTGCTGTGAAATTATAATTTTTGTACAGTAAACATTGTGGGGATTTCCGTAATCACGGGTTTCCAGTTTTGGAAGTTTTACAGATTTGTGTTACCAATACAGACATAGGATAAACGGCTTGTTACTAAATTTTCTGCAGTAATGTAATTGTTTTATTTTAGAAAATTAATTCGACATTCAGGATTATTGTACAGTCTTCTGCGTGCTTGTTTAACTCAGCGGATCTACCGAAGACACAGCTCATTACATTAGTGCTAGGATTAATTTTTATATTGTATTATTACAATACAAAATATTATTTGTACGGCAATACATCTTTTGAACTTTAAGTTTTGTTAATTATTCAAATGAAAATTCCAAGTGTAATTGAATAAACTTGCTAGTAACTTGAATATGTTTCTAACTGTTTGAATAAAAGTCCCGGCAAGCAATTTATTAATAGCATTTAAATAACCTTTATACTGACGAAGTCTTTTGCTAACTGAAATGTAATACAGTAGGATGCTATATTTTTCTTACCATACCTTACAGTATTTGTGACTTTCAAATATAATGAAAATATTCATGCGTTATTATAACTCTTTGAGAAACATGCATATACTTACAATATTCTGATATAAAAACGTATTAGCTAGCACTAGGTAACAGCATGTCAAGCTGAGAGCTGTTGTTTCAAGCAATATCATCTTTCATCTGGGTCGATGATAAATGTCGTCGTCCAGCGGAGCTTTATACGGCTTCAGAAGTCCAAAATGGTTTGGTGTATACTTTCTACACACGCAGGCAAATACACATATCTTTATTGTTTTTACATTGCAATGGGTTTTAAGGTAGTTCAGATAAATTTAACACTGGTTTAATTTATCAAACAATAATATAATAAATCATGAATGGTAATTTTGGTTGAGCTTTGGATAAGTTTAAAAACTTTTGCAGTGAGAATCTAAAGATATCTGTATGAATAAAAGTTACACCAAGTCATATTCAAATCTAAAGCCATAACAAAGCTTCATTGGTGAGATAATGAGATAATTACAGCCGATCACGACATGCATTTTGTTATCTAATGTGAGCTAATATGTTTTCATAGTAAAATTTACCTCATTGAAATACAAAGACAATTAAATTAAAGAGAATAAATGTACTCATGTGTACAAATAAAAACTACACCATATTTACGGTATATTTTTGGAAAATAACTAATTTATTAAAACTGGGAGAAAATTGTTCGGGGCGCACATAGAAGAAATAATTTGTCATTCCATTACACTCTCAAGTTTATGCAACACCTATTTTAATATTAAACCTTAAAAATAAACTTTTCTGACACCATTTTACTTATGTTTTTATTAGTGAACCTTGATATCAGTGTTGTAAAAGATGCTTTAATAATACATATTTGTTTCAAATATCTTAAGCCATTTGAAATAGAGGCACAAAAATCATGTGTAGACTACTTTGTATTTCCGAAATTAGGGAAACACATCCAGTTTGGGGCAGAACAGTCCAGTCAACTTTACGTTGGCACCAAATTATATTTGATTATAATTTTTGGACAATACAGAAACTCATAGTAGTGCTCAATATTTGTGTAAAAAGTGTTTAAAATAAGCACTTAGGTTGGCCAAAGTAAGTAACGTGATAAATTTGGGACTTTTAACAGAAACCCAGATATATGGGAAGACCACACACAATGTAATACAAATGAAGGATATTGGAAACTCACCCCCATTAGACTACGTATCAAGTGAAGATGGAACCCAGCGTTCTTCACCCTATTCTCAGTCAACGAATCATTGCCCTGCGAGTCAATCGGTGTTTGTTTCACGGCCAGGTAGAGATGTGAGCTCGCGTCCGCTTTTTAAAATCAAGTTTGTTTGTTTTTTACTTCAGAATAACTACTTTTATTAAATAACTATTTTTCTACTTAGATTTGTATTCTATTTTCATACTTTTTAAATTTTCATTTTACTTGGGGTATTTTTATCTAAAACGTCTATTAAATGCCTTGAGAAGTAAACTATGGTTAACGTATCAGGATGTATTTCAACTCTTGATAGACATTGACAACTGCGTGTTTGTGATAAATTCAACGAATTTCCTACGATGAGTTAGGAATGTAAATTAAAGATTTCTGATAATGATAAGGCAATAATGATAAAGTTACTTTTTCTGAGTTTATTTTTACAATTTCAAAACGAATTATTTCCAGAAATAACTAATGCCACACAAAATCTATTAAAATACAGATACCATTCAATTTATTTATTTCAGAGGAGGAACTCCACCCATACGCAACTCCCTATGACACTTTACCAGTCCCGCCCTCTAGTGATAACCAACGTCAGCCAGGAGCATCCACTATCCGCACTCTCACAAGGAAGGAAAGAGACATGCGAATCCATAATGTCTACAGCAAGCAGGTGAACAATAAGTAGTTAAGAAATATTTAGTTGTGTATTAAAACATTAGAGAATAAGTTGCGTCATCTAGATAAGTAAAATGAATCAAACACAATATTAATAAAACTGTTTTTACCTATTAGGGCAATATTACATGAATTTATTGTCATTAGGAAAATGTTTTTACGGCGAAACTGGATTGCAATTGAATTAAGAAATTATATCAAAGCTTTGTTAGCTAAAGTCATGATCATGTGGTTTCCTATTGCTGTTTTCCTAGTGTATAATGACTTTAAAAATTTGACTGAAGGTGAATCTTCAGTAAACTAAAACTGCCAGCAGTTTAGAAGTGAATACCGTGAATAATATATTCGCGCCCGCGTGTGCGTTTATGCATAGAACGGATTATACTGGCATACATTTATGGATTGCATCCTCTTGGACTGAATAGATGGTGTCAATGTTTTGGTTTCTGCGTTAAGGTTTTCATTAGTTTTAGGCCCGGCATTGCCAGGTGGTTAGGGTACTCGACTCGCAATCTGCGGGTCGCGGGTTCGAATCCCCGTCACACCAAAAATGCTCGCCCTTTCAGCCGTGGGGGTGTTATAAAGTGACGGTCAATCCCACTATTCGTTGGTAAAAGAGTAGCCCAAGAGTTGGCGGTGGGTGGTAATGACTAGCTGCCTTCCCTCTAGTCTTACACTGCTAAATTAGGGACGGCTAGCGCAGATAGCCCTCGTGTAACTTTGCGCGAAATTCAAAACAAACAAACAATCATTAGTTTTAAGCTTAAAATAAAAATACAGATATAACTTATATATATATAACCGAAACAACGGCCTGAAATTTTTTTTTTTAATCGAAGGTTAAATTATAACCAAAACTTTTAAAGATATCATTTAGATTACTTTTTTAAAATAAAATCTAATAAGCACATAAACAGCATTTTGAACTATTTTCTCTCTAGCTGACTGTGAAATGCAATTTATACACTTACGCAGAGGAAAAGCCCGCTGGAGGCTCAGTTCTTAGGGCTTATAACTCTAAAAAAATCGAGTTTCGATATAAGCGTTGGACAGAGCACAGATAGCCCATTTTAAAAAGCAGAAAATAAGAGACTCGATTTAAAATCCTATCAGAAACCTCGTCCTTTTTGACAAACGCTGTTATATTTTTTTTTCGCTAGAAATATATATGTTTGTTTTCACCCCACATTAATGTATTCATCGCTAAAATGTGTTCTAAAGGGATCTGAAAGTGTAATATTAATCGAATAAATTAGCAAAAACTATTAATTCGCACCTAAATGACATTATTGTTTTCTGTAAAAATCTAAAGCAAGTCAATAATAGCAAATACAATTAAAAGCGAATCCATCATCTTAGTATATGGAATTTCTTAGACTTATCTATTTTATATTAGCATCAGTCGTGAAGAGATTTGGAAATGCCCAGAGGATATTTCACCCCTATTTCTACTTATTAGTTGGCCAAGTGATTTAGGTGACAAATGCACTAAGGAAGAATTGATCCTATTGTAAGATGTATCTAGTGATTGGTTCTGTTAGTTTTGTTCGGATTTTCATCTGCTTTAGAACTCTCCCAAGTTAAAGAAAATTGTTGTCCATCGTTTCGTGTACACATTATTTGGGCTGTGTTTATTTGTCTTGTTCAGTAAATGAAATATACTTTTCTGTTATTGTAAACTGTTATTTTTCCTCTTCTTTTGGGACTTAGATTGACTATGCAATATACATTCTGTCAAACTTCTAATGTTATGAGGCACTGTTCTAACCTATAGGAAATAAAAGTACCCGTGATTATCACAAAGGAAAATAGAAAGAGATACATTTTGTTGCAGTGACCAGGATTGGTTGTTGTTGTGGAGTCTTCCATGTTTTTGATAACTGTGCTCCTTTTGTACCCTCCTAGAGCATAATTTTTGATAAATGGAATTTGGAAATGGAATTTTGCAGATGAAGAACATATTATTGAGTTGAGGAGTTGGTAGTTGATGGGAAACCATGATTTAAGAATGTACCATGATGTAAGAGAAGTTTCTTTCTGGACCCAAGTATTTTGCCATTACGTATTACTTAGGTGATTGGCTATACCGTTGGTGGTACCCAGAGCTCTTAAGCAGGAGATACTTCAAATTTTGCATAATGCAAGACCTGAACGTCACCAGAATGTTTCCACGTTTGTACTAATATGCAAAAGCATTTTTTCTTCTTTTTCTGGCCAAATAAAAGCACTGAGACGTGTTTCCAACAATGTAACGTAATGTGCTGCGGAAAAAAAAAACAGCCTTTCCAGGATAAACTTTCCAAAAGGAGTTGTAGATTCTTCAAAAAGTAATCCTGGATATAGCTGGTCCTCCTCAAAGACTGAATGACCTAGGAACAATTTCTGATCAGTATTGATTGCTTCACAAATTGAGCCAGTTTTTCCATTAGCTTTTACATAATAACAGACTGTCACTGTTATCTGGACAATGGATAGCACGACTTGGATCACCTAGATAAATCTACATGGGTAAAGGAGCTAATTTCAACAGTTAAATATTTGTCAAGTTATGAAAAGTGTTAGATGTCATACATCATGATAGCATATTGTGCAACAGAGCAAATGTTGGCAGGTTATTTGCCCAGTATGTTAATCTTTGGCCAAGAAATACAACTTCTACTGGATGTTATAAATGGTTCGCCTACCCAATGCAGATGCGCCATAGGGACTAGAGGAATATATGAAATGGTTGAGGTCTGTGTTAATTTGTGCATCAAAAGCTGGGCAAGGTTGTGATAAGACAGAATAAATATTGCAATAAATCACTGAAGAAGTGAAAGTTGGGGTATGGAGATTGGATTTGCCTTCGCTATGAGTCTGTGGCATAGAAGCAACATGGCTTTAAACGGATTTGTCTTTATCGTTCTCATACGGCTCAACCCAACAAATTACAAGTTTTAGCAGTCACATGACACACAAAAACCCGTTGAATATGTTGACAAATTAAGTCTGTATATCACCAATAAGTCCTTACTGCACTAGTTCGAATAGGCAAAATTTAGCATTTTCCACATCAAACAGGTGTCGCTGATATCCCTTAACATACTTTTTTTCCAGCTTTAATGGCTCTACAATATGCCAATAATTCAGCTGCTGGTGTTTATAGCCAAGTAAGCGCATTTTAATATTAAACATTATACTTGGCTTGTATCAGTCTACACGTATATTAATTTACTACAATGGACAGAACAAACTGTGAATTGTAGCTGAAAAGTCATACAATAACTAAATTCCACCTACTGAAATTCTGACCTATTAGAATCTAGATTGACCAAGTGTTCTCAATCCTCACTTTAGCTACATAGTATCAAATTATTATCCCTCCTTGATAGTTTGTTTTTCATCACACTCCGAAGTTCTACTGAAATGGGAGAACAATGTTTTGGGTAACTTTGAGGAATACTCCTGAAGATGGTGGAATTATTTCCACCGAAAAATGTAATTTTTAAAGTTTCTTTTAACTTATATTTTTTAAACTTGTCAAATAAATTATTGTGCAAGTAAAAACGTTGATGTCTCGTTTTATTTAAAATATTTTGCACAAGAACTGTCAGTCTTATTCAGAGACTTTCAAAGTAGTTTAAGTGATTCCAGGATGGAAATCATGGGCACACATTGATTGAGCCGAGTTTGTCTTGTTCAGTAAGTTCGTGTTTTTGTACTATTAGTTTAGTCAAATGAAAATTGAGAACTCTACAATAACTATTCTGCCAAATTGCTAGCTAGAACAAGTACTATTCATATCTGTAGGACATTAGTGCACTTAGCAATAACATAATACATCACTTGCTGACTACTTTCCTAGTTATAGTATTTTGGCACTTGTGTATAAAGTTAAAATCATAAATAATATTCAACGTTAAACTGGTACACAA
>NW_013665700.1:656097-682755 GCF_000517525.1 Limulus polyphemus | reverse complement strand
TTGTGTACCAGTTTAACGTTGAATATTATTTATGATTTTACTTTCCTAGTCTTGCTCTATTTTTTTCATTTTTTATTGTCTTGCAATTGAACTAATTAGTCACACAAATTAATTCACTAGATACAATGTTATTGTAAACATTTATTGTTGTGGCTACTGTTATAATTACTGAAAGCTCTAACAAATATTTAACTATGTTTTAGCCATTAGTCAAAACGTATTAATAGTATTTATGAGTTTAGCGTATATTGAGTCAGAGAACAGAGTTGTTAGGTGGCAATTTTTTCCTGAACTTTAAAAATGCTAATGTTTTAATTGTGCACTCATTCATTGCCATTTCTTTCAGGTTGACTCAGCGAGAGTGGCCTTATGAATAACACCAGAGATGAATGCTGCTCCAAGTCTTTTCAGTATCACTAAACAGAGGAATCTCTAAATTGCTTTGAAATTCTGTGATTTTAGATTTAAAAACAACAAAAACATAACTGTTTTTAAACAAAAAATGCCAAAACTGTATTATTAATGACATATACGAAATAACACAAATATTTCTTGATAGTCTAAACCAAAACTGCAAATGAAAATTTATTAATTAAAACAGTAATTTTTTTTTGAAGATTTATCAAGTACGGTGCGAATACAATAAAAAAACGAGTATTTTTCAATCACATATGTAGCTTCACTATACTTCTCTTACGTCATTTTAATATGACGAAACGAAAACCTTTTTAAATAATAGTAGAAAATCACTTATTTCAACATAAGAAATCGTGTAATCTCGAAAGATCAAATTCCTTTTGTAATCTAATTGTTAAATAATGAACTGTCTGGATTTGTTTTGTTTTATAAAATGAAAGCGATAATGTATCTACTAATTTCAACACGAATAAAAAATACAAACGTTAACATTCCAACTTTCTTTTTAATATCGTAGAATATCATTTAAAGCATCGATATTTTAACATTTAAAGGTTAGTTAAAACTATCTGTCAAAATTTAGGTATCAGCGAATTTTATTTTCTTCTAATCTAACATTATATAAAACTTGGCAATCTACATTACATTTAGTTACTAGTGGGTAAAAATCTAATATTCTAATCAGTTGTATTACTTATACTTTTGTAAAATTCCTATATTAAATTCAATGCAAATAAAAAGCAACAAGATCAAGCTAAAACTATTTCTTCCGAGTAAATTTTTTCTGTTTTGCATAAATCTTAAAAATGTGATTGGCTTGTGCAAATAGTTCGTATTGAATGCATGGTCTAGTGTTTGTGCACTAGACTCGCAATCTGAGGGTTGCGGGATCGAAACCTGATGCCAAAAACATTTGCCCTTTCAGTCATGGGGGCGTATAATGAAACGATTAATTTCGCTATTCGTTGATAAACAGTAGCAAATGATTGGTCGGTGGTGACCGATTGCCTTCCCTTTAGTCATCAGTTCAAAATTAGTGATGGCGGCAGATAACCTTAATAGCGTGATCATAAATAAATAAACCACATTGAATGGTTTGTTTAGACATTTTTACACAGCTACACAAAAATATCTACGAATAGCCATCCATAACTTTGAAATAATAGACTAGAGAGAGGGACGATATCTAGTCAATCCCACCCACTGCCAACTCTTAACTTACCGAATAGTTAAGACTTGATCGTATTCTTATAGCGAATCCATGACCCCAAAGTGCGTAGCGCTTTCTTTTTTTTTGTAAAGGCCACGAACCATGAACCCTCGTGCATAGGTAAAATATGAAAAGCGAACATATAACGCTGAATTGTTGCACAATAAATAGGCTTTATTAAAAACGGGACACAGCCCTAAAAAATACACCTGTTTTTTTAAGGCTGTGCCCTATCTCTATAAAGCTTATTTACTGTACAACACTTCAACATATGTTCGTTTTTATTACTTTTAACCGTCAGATTCACAGACCAAGCAAACTAACCACTAGTTGAACGGCTTCGTCAATGCAACACTGTTTTTACAGTTCTGGATTATTTTTTGTTGTTTCTAAGTGATTTTCATTACATGGGCTAATAGTCCTAAATTAAGAAAAAAATTTTATTAAAACATGAAACTTGAAGTATTTATGAATTTATACAATATTCTACTATAAACTTAATAATGACAATAACAAACGCTTTATGAGAATTGGTAATTGTAAGACTCGTTCTCATTCATGGCTGATTGGATGTCGAAAAGAATGTTATCTGTAACACGAGAGGACCCCAAAATCTCGTTAGTTCTAGGGAGATCGTTACTAGTGTATTTATGGCAAAACTACAAAGGCTACTTGCGAACTTCCCTAATTCTGAACTACTAACCAGACAGTCAGTATCACTTTACCATTCACGCTAAATGATTTACTGTTACTTTTATAACGCATTCACAGCTTAAAATGGAAGGTGGAGAAAACAAAGATATTTTGTGGTATCGCACGGATTAGAACACCACTCGCCAGCTCGTTGATCCAGAATTCTACTGAAAGTCCAATTAGCGCCCGCCATTAGTAAGTACTATCATATCAGTCTATTCATTTAAATTTAAAATTTCACCTAATAGTCATTTTTTATATGAAATATACATTTTAATTATAGCTTTATGTTATAGTGGGCGATATTCTAATTAAAATATGCATATTATAACGGAAATAATTATGAAAACATAAATGATAGACATATAGAAGTCACATCGAGTAACAAACAAGGCACAGAACATTATCCCCTAAAAATAATATACCAACAGCCATTTTGTCATTCAAGGTTATCCTTGTATACCCACCTATGTTTGTGTCGGCCGTTCACTCAAAGCTACACAAGGCCCATCTGCGCTAACCACATTTAATTTTGAAGTGATAGACCCTAACCATTAGGCCACGCCCGACTCATGACATCATGAGGTATTAGGCTTCTTTTATCTTTCTTTTTCTCGTGTGTGTTTTATGTCCCATTACTTTCATATTATTCTGTTTTATTACAGATAGATTGGTATGCAAAGACTTGTATGTCTACTGTATTCTTCAGTTCTAACTTTTGTTAAGTCTTTTTGATTCTCCAATATGCAATGAACTCCAGTATATTGGACAAACAACAAAAGTGACTAATTAATAATTACTTAGAAGAACACGTGGGCTACTAACCATTACAATAAAATACTGAGTACTAATTCACAACTTAAACCATCTGTTGCACTTTACATCAGTTTTTAAACTAAAGTCTGTTTTCTTGTATAATTTTGCTTATGGATTTCCTAAACTCTTATTCCCTAAAAAAAAAAATTATTATTTTTTTTAATTTTCAATAATATATGCATGTTTCTATGTTAGACTCAAGTGGAATACAACTTGATTAGTCCTGCAAACGGGTTTTCTCCTAATAGAAGTGTTTAAAACTGAAAGGAAAACCCATCAAATGTACATTCACAAATTGGATAATGATGTCTAATTTAGTTCATTAACTCAAAGTGAAATAACATGATGTCCATAATTATATATTTTTTTTTATATAGTTGGTATTGTATAGACTTTATCATTTTGAAATAGAAGTCTACATATATTTTCATTAATGTGAACTTTTGTCCTTTCTTCTTACAAGTATACCCCACCAGCTAAAATAATACAAGGATAATATTGATATCACATGGTGTTACCTATGTAGATATTACACACGTTTTAATTTGGGGATTTGGTTATAATACCTAAAAAAAGGGTATGCAAGTCAAATATATTTTAGGTAATTAAGTATTTTGTGTGAAAGCTAACATACAGTACTAACAAAAATTTTATATATATAGTTTTTTTAAGTGAAACATCTTTATCTGTAATACAAGAAGTCTAAGAATTCAGAATAATTTTCTAAAATGACTAGTTTATTAAATTGGCCATCAAAAACTTAAAATCCACTACTAAGCGCTTAGTCGTTAAACTTTAATTATTTTTTTTATTAAGCTTGTGATTTATTCATGAAATGATTTACTGTATCACTGGAAAATAATTTTTTTTTAGAAAAACATCACTTGTTTTTTTAACTGTCTAAAGCAGTTAAAGTTAAACTTTTAACTGCAATATTACATTTTTATTTCTACTCACTTAAGTGTTCTCTGATAATCCAAAGCTTGGTACTTTGCGAGATTCAACACATACTCAACAACTAACTCCAAAAATGCAAGGCTGACTCAATACAAAATGCAATACCTGTTTATGTATTTTTTAAAGAAACTAACATACATTTTTTGCATTTTTAATCATTTATACATTGATGAAGGAAAAACTAGCTTTACTTATACTCACAAAAATGAAATGACATGCACAACAGGTTATCAATGACTTAATTGTTTTCAGCTCAAACTGAAGCTTGTTGGTAGATCATATAAACGTGTGAAAAAGTATGCAAAGATTATTACTGAAAAATGTCAGATGTTCAAACACATTCTGAATACACCATAAGACAAAAAAAAACGATAACACAATAAAATGAAAATCCTGATGTTAAAAAGCAGTGTAGTTACTTCCACCAATCATACTTTCCATTCCTCCTCCCATGCCACCACCTATGAAAAAAAAAGTTAGAAATGATCAAAGTATTTTATGCTTTTTTCACTACTTTAATATAAAGGCTGAAGGACTGAAAAAATTAAGATCTAAACTAATACACATAACACTGTGTACAACCAACTGATTATATATGTTTTCAAGCATTCTTTTATATAATTGTTTCATATAATATTAAGAATAATATCTGTTACTACAGACTTAAAAAGAAGGAAGTTACCATTGTTCATATTTTTTCATAAAGATAAAAAACATATCATGTAACTGCTCTTTTATTCTTCTGAACTTGATAGAAAATTCTTACCTCCAAACCTTCCCATGCCACCGCCACCTGAGCTCATCTGACTACCCATACCTCCGCCAAATCCACCTTTACTTCCATACCTTCCTCCAGGACTAGACCCTCCAAATCCTCCATAGCCCATCTGATTACCCATACCACCACCAAAACCTTGACCTCCTCCACCACCTCCCATGCCACCCATAACACTGTTGCCAAAGCCACCAGGACCACCTCCCATTGGTTCAGGGGTTGAATTTAAAAATAGCTCTATGTAACGGTGTTCTAAGCAGAAAATAGAAAATGTGGATTAATTTCTTTACTTACTTTAATTATGTTTCACAGATGATGTATGACTTGTATTGTTTAGTCATTTCATGAGGTTAATTTTAAAAAATCAGATAGAAGTATGCCCTGATTAGAAGTTCTTAATGAAGAATGGAGCAAAGTAAATTCAGTATACCATCTGAAATTTGTTAACTTAATGGCGCCAGCACTCCTTCCAAACTGATAATCTATTGTTTTTTTGCTTATGAAACTATTATACTGGTAGTGTTATTCATTCTATTTACAGTATTTTTGTAACAATATAATTAAATTTTAATATTAACTGTGACATGCTTGATAAAAAACTACTGTAATAAATGTTCTTCCTCAACTTATTCTTCAGAACTAAGTAAAAATTGCTTTTCCTTATTTTTTCAATCAGACACGGGCGATAAGGGTGTAATAACCTTAACACCGAGAAAACGGGTCATTCCTACCTCTTTCAGATATATTCAAACATCTCAAGTCAGCAGTACATATTTTAAAACTGGTAAATCTATAATAAAGATACTCACTAGGTCTGTGTATTTTTAATTATATTATTACTATCAAAACCAACTGTCATCCATTAAGAAAACTGAACTGGTGTATTTAAGTGTTTTACACTCGCAAAAAAGAAACCTATCATTCTATAGGTATTTGAAGAACTTGTAGTATTTCGCCCCAATTTAATTCTTCGTATTGTTAGCAGACACTGGGCAGCTTGTATTAAGAAAACTGTTTTGGAGTAATTAAAAATAATAATTACAAACGTAACAAGGCTTAATCATATGTTCATACCTTTGTTATTTTCTTTTTAAAAACTAACATTCATGTTAACATTTAGATTTGCAAGGGAAAGTCCCTTTCAGCCCCTTAATAATTCAATCTAAGCTATTTGTTTACTTAAAAGAAACTGCTGTTTGATATATTAGCAATTTCTGCTACATGTGTTGTAACTTCAGCTTACAAGTTGCAGACTTATAATTTATTTGAATAAGAATTTTCATTCATAAAAAAAAATCTTAATAAGATAGGCTAACAAAGCATATAATATACTAGTCACACCCTGTAGATATATTTAAGTTTTGTTACCAAATTTTCAAAGTTTTTCTTGATATTACCAAACACGTTTATTCAACAGAACACTAACTCACTCTAGGTAAAAAAAAAAAAAAAAGTTACACTACAAACAAAACACATTACCTAGATATAGATAATAAGCATCATTATTTATTGCCGTTCAAAATTAATAATAAAACATACTTTTTATTTTGAAGTTATAAAGTTTCCATTTCCAAATAGGTTATACTACATTACCAAGTATGCTACTCGCAGTTTATTAGATATAATAGGTTCTATATTACAAAATTCCACGGACAGAGCTCATAAACTCACTCTTAATGAGATTTCTTCTGTCATAGTTTGAACATCAGATTTATTCATTTACAGACCACCTTTCTACTATACTAACATTACATTCTACATTACAAAATTCCACGGACAGAGCTCATAAACTCACTCTTAATGAGATTTCTTCTGTCATAGGTTGAACATCAGATTTATTCATTTACAGAGCACCTTTCTACTATACTAACATTACATTCTACATTACAAAATTCCACGGACAGAGCTCATAAACTCACTCTTAATGAGATTTCTTCTGTCATAGTTTGAACATCAGATTTATTCATTTACAGAGCACCTTTCTACTATACTAACATTACATTCTACATTACAAAATTCCACAGACATAGCTCATAAACTCACTCTTAATGAGATTTCTTCTATCACAGTTTGAACATCAGATTTATTCATTTACAGACCACCTTTCTACTATACTGATATTACATGTCAAAAAGTACAGTCCTTAGTATGAGTAAAGTTTGACTCTTGGCATATGGTGGTAATCTGAAAAGGTGGCTGCTGTGAAAACAATAATAGTACATGCCAGGCTCAACACAAAAATTAGTGTATAGTCAATATACAGATTTGTAACTAAAGTGACACCAAACAAGGAAAGCTAAAGCTATACTATAATATATATTGTTCTAAAATCTATTTATTAGATCTTATTACCACTTGTATATTTTGCCTAGTTCATAAAGTTACCTATTTTACTCTTTAAACTGAGTATGTGTGCATGGGATAGTGAAAATTGGACTAGTTGTGTTAAACACAGTTCTTAATATATTTAATAAATTATTTATTTTCCATGATATTCAATTGGTTATTTAAATTACAGTATTAATATTTTTACAGCTTACTGTGAATTTTGTTAATCATTCAATATTTTGATCTTCATAAGCATACATTTTTTGCTGTAAAAGCTATATTCATGTCATCCTATATCACTGTGTCAAGTTTGGTGCTGATTGATCAAGAAATTTGGAAACATATAAGGTACAGATACACACAAAATATTGACATTTATTTATACAGTTTTTGGTGAAATTTGTAAAACCAGTTAATATCTGGAAACTATCTTGTTACACTTTTCCAGTATTTGCACAGAGAAAATACAACCATGCCCAAAGTAACATCATTGAAAAAACAAAAAAAAAAGTGATACTCTCAAAATAAATCTCATCAAAATAGTTAGATATCTACGCCAGACGAGCTGAAAGCCACATAAAAATATGAGATGTAAAATCAATGTCAGTTTTAAAACTTATGCCTCATAACACAACCATGCTCTTTTAATTTAAAATAACCAGTTTATTACAATGAATATCATTAAGCAAAAGATACGAAATGAGTCAGTTTATAAAATTATGCTGTTCCAAAAATAGTAACAGTATATAGGTTTGAATAAAATAAAATTCTTTACCATAATTGCAAAAACAATCTTAATATAGAATTATCAAGTATCAAAGATACTAAGAACTGACAAATATATCAATATAATAATCCTCTATAACTGTATTTCAGTTTCACATTTTTTTAGATAATGCAGGTCAAGGACAAATTACTGATAACTTCTTTTTGGAATATAAACTATATTAAATTATGAAAAAGAAAAAAAAATTACACTCATTTACAAGACTGTTCAGTAAAAATCCTCCAATTAAGCAGGTAAAATAGCCTCAATTCATAAATTCTTACCCATTCTTGCCTTATCTCTGCTCATTGCTTTAACTGCCTCTTCGTGAGTAGCAAATTCCACATCAGCTTCTCCTGATGGCCTTCCTCGCTTGTCATAGAGTATCTGAGCCCCAATAGGCATCAGTGGTCTGAAAAACTAAAGAAGTTTTTTTTTCATAAATTACCCTCTACTAAAAAACCTATTTTGATGCAACGTATTTATATCTAACTTTCATAAAAAGATTCTATGATAATTTTCTTACCCTTACTTTACTACAGACTTTGCATTTATGCCAAATTCTGAATTTTCAAAGCATATTTTTCACTTAAAATGCAAATCTGAATATTGCCTGCATATATGAAAATGAAGATTAAGACAATTAAGGCAACTCACAAAAGCAGACTGTAGTCTCTGATATGGATTAATACTCACTCAACAGTGTGGATCATCAGTGCTGCAGTAATAAATAGCTGTATTAGTCGCGATATGGAAATACCACTTATCACGTGCACTAAATAAGTAAAGTTGCATGTGTGATTGTAAAATGGTGTTTTCATGCAAGCAATAATGACACAGTTGCATGAGCAATTAACAATGCACCTAAAGCAAAATATTTTTGTGTTATCATGAGCAAGCGGGATCACGCACCTCAAATTCAAATGACTGTGTAATGCTTTCTGGAGAACACAGATTCAAAAAATCTAACACTAGGTTACTGTCAAATAAAATCAGTTTGGTAACCTATGACATTCATAAACCCTTGATAACATTGGGTACAAGTAATTAAACATTTTTCTAAAGTTGTTTGTCGTCTTCATTAAATAATGGTTTCTATCCTTCAGTCAGCACTGAAAATTTTAAAAAAAAGTAATATTAGGTCTGTTTACTACATGCTTTAGTCTTATGAGACTGAATTTTCATTTCACATTAAATATCTGCAAAACAATGTGTTGCTGTCAAAAAATACTTTCACAGAAACAAATTTCAAACAGTATTTTTTGTTAGTTTACTGTTCATCTTTATAAGCATTTTTAATGCTGACTGAGCATCACTATTCACTGAATAATATAGCTAAATCTACTAATGAATTAATTTTTCCTACATCACAAAAGTTGAACAAAAAAAGTTACAAATAACCAAAATAGAAAGTATCTTCTTTATAATAAAAATATTTTTCATCTTACATATGCTTGAGTTCAAGGTTGCAACTTGAAAACTAAGTATTACATCTTTATACATTAAAATCAAAACCTGTATCATGAAGGTTTCATTATTTCTATTTTGAAGGATAATTTTACTTGTACTGCTCTTGAAATTAGTGTCACAACTGGATTAAACAATAAAACTTTTTTTTTGAGCTTTTGAATAATCTTCTTACCGAATATTTCATGCGGAAGTACACAAAACAGAAAAAAATTAAAGTTAACTATATATCTACAGCATCACTTAAAATATTTAAGGATTTACATCAAACTGGATGGCAATTTTGACATGGTTTAATAGCCCCCCCCCCCCAATCCTTTCAAGTATCAGTTTCACATAAACGGACAGTAACCTCTTTCTGTTCCCAGTTTAGGTTAATAAAAACTATAATTATGTAGAAGTAAACAATAATCTTTTAAAAAACCAAGGAAAAAAATACATATGAAAGAAAAACACCCAGTAAACTTCAAAATAATAGTTTACATGTCAAATTATATTTACTATTCATGAATTACTCCTCTGAATAAACTGCATATTACTATTGTTTTTTTCAAGTTATTTCAATTTTAATATTGTCTTAGCACATAACACTCTTAATATATGTTATTCTGTTCTGGAGGAACATTTGAATTCCTTGATCTGTATATATAGTGCTTGCAAGCAATGTAGATAAAAAAAACAAAAAACTATCTATTCATTATCAGATTTAATAAATGCTTCTTTTTTTTTTCTAAGTTTCTATCACCAGAACTTCGTCTCTCTCCATATACAAACATACATAATACCATTTTAAGACAAAATATTGATTATAGAGTCATTTCAAATAAACCTTGTCAACTAATATCCATAAAAATTTAAAACAGTTACTTTACCAGGCAAAATAAAATCTATACCTACATCAACAATATCTTGTTGTATAGCTCTGAATGGTAAACCACGCATGTGAACAAAGTGCCCTGAAGGGCCATAGTCATTTCTTCTTCCATCAAAACCATTGTTGCTGCTAAACCTGTTTCCATCAAATCCGCTGTTGCTACTAAACCTGCTACCCAGTCCACCTATACTATCCATAGGTTCCATACTCCTTCCTGAGAAGTTTAAGAGAAATTAAGTTAGAACAAAAATTCATTTAGGAATGACAGTATCTTCTCAACTTACATACACAGTTAGTTCATTAAGTGTTACAACTGAATATTTACTAATTAATGATGGTCATCTGAAATTTATTCTTCCATACACTTATTCAAAAATAGCCACAAATTTAAAAGACAACCAAACAGGAGTTACACGTTTCTCACAAATTCACCAAAAAACTAGAAATGTATACAATTTGCAAAAAAATAACACTACAAAATTGCCAAATTATGAATTGTGTAATACAACACATGCACACTTAGAGGATTTTTTCCCAAGTAGTAATCACATGAAGTTGGAGTTAAGTTAACATGAAATTGTATCCTTCCACACTGCTGTGAACAGAATGTTTCATTCTCCCACTAATGAATTAAAGTGGGTGACAATTATGAATATATAGCTTTGTGTTGCAAGAGATAAAAAAGTTGCAAAAGATAATAAAAATAAAGGAACAGAAATCTACCCACAAAAAGAGAAGGAAAGACAACATGCTTCATTACAATTGTTGTAGGCCTACGTTATTCTTTTAGAACACTGATCATTCTTATTTTTTCAGTTACATTAGAAGAATACACGTTATTGTCACAGTGACAGAATTTAGCTGAATACTAGCATGCTAAGCTAAATTATGGTTATTCCTTGTGTTTTTATGACACAAATAAAATATCAACTGCACTAATACATCTGGTATCACACCACAAAATTCACAGTTTTAAACTTTTTCAGTGCATTTCCAGATCAAAAAGTTAGGTACAGTATCGGTGGGTACAGATAAATGAAAAGTAATGTGGAAAATTATTATTTTGTATATGTATAACAATGAAGTTTACTTGTTTTAGTTTTCTTTTGGTGTACGCAAAAAGCAGACAATGTCCTATAATTATCACAATTTTTCTAGCTTTCTAACTATGCAACAAGAGCCATTAAAACTTTTGCTAAGCCCATTGATGTGTTTCCTGTGGAAATAAAGTTTGAACTGGAAGTGAAATAGACAATTAAAACTTTAGCTTTCTATTGGTTATAAACAATACAGTATTAAATGTCAGAGAGAACTACTGGCAATTTGTTAAGGAGAGGATGACAGGTGAGCATGGCAATAGGGGTCTGATTTTCTAGTTTATGGTTCTGTAAACAAATAAGATTGAAGGCTATAAAAATTATGCTTTGCCTGAGCGATGACAACATTATAATGAGTAATTTATGTTAAATTTCATACTTAGATAAGAGGGGATACCTAGAGAGCAAATGTCACAATTCTCATACTAGGGGAAATGGAGGCTTTTTTAAAATATTGCCTTGATAAAATCAAGAACTTCAGACACATAACAATAAAATTTCGATTATCAGCTATGTTGCAATGCCAAGCTTAATCATATACCATGATAATAAAGCAAAAATGAAATTTTGAATGTAACTCAGTAAAACCTCATGACATGCACACAAAAGGATGTACATAGCAAGAAGGTTGAAATGAATCATAAGGTAGAAAATGAAGTTGCATAAGATATGTTAAAAATACAAATATTTAATTACAAACATTTTGAATTTCTTTTCGATTGTGTAGTCAGCATGAAAAACTCAAAAATAATTGACAAATTTATAAGTACGAAAAATATCATGAGTTCTATGTAAGAAGTTGTTGATACAGAAGGAGGTTATAAAGAAAACAATTAATACATTTACACTTTGCAAATACGTGGTAGGAGAAACTGCAGAAATAAGCATGTACTGAGAAATCATAAATTAAACAATTTAAAGCTTACTGTACTAGGAACTGTACAAGCCAGACTTTTTTATTTTTCACATAATAATGAATATTAACTTGCTGTAACTTTTTTTTATTAAAGCAATCTCAGCCTAGGTAACAAGTTTGTAGCTTGTAATAAGTAAGTTTTATATTGAGTTGAAATGATGCACATGAGTCTCACAGAGTTAAAACAAAATACTAGTAGTTGCAATGTAAATTGATTTAGTTTTTAAATATGTGTAAATATTAAGGTATCTGTTATTACACACTGTTCTTCACAAATCTTAACTTTGGATAATTTTGTAAATAGAACCTTGACAAGAATCATATAAAAATAGTTTATATATATGTAAGCAACCACTAATTTGAAAGAATAAGCATTTTTCATTTAATGTATGTGAAACAACAGTAACTTTCTACTAAAGCATTTTTATATGAACCAGTGCCTCCTGAACAAATGTAATTATGAGGTATTTAATTTCATAAAATAATAAAAAATGGCACATTATTTGGTTCATACTACAATAACAAAAAAACTAAAACTACCTCCTCTGCTTGGTAATCCTCCATAGCTATTTCCAAAATCCCCATAGTTATCGTCATCCATGAAGCCTACAGAATTATAAAAACATTACCAAAGTTTAGTATAAGCAATAATATTTCTTGTTATTAATACTTATTTTTAAAACAATTCTCTTAATATCTAAATTAACTATATACATCAATTAACTTCTCTCTCAGAAAAAATAATGTCAATACAAGTACTTTCTTTTAATTCAAAATAGAAAGATAATGAAAATAAATTTTATCACCTTCTTTTTAAAAATGTGTCTCTAAAACCTAACACTGATTTTTTACTACTGACCTCTAAAACTGCGAGAGCCTCTACTAAGCCCAAAACGGCTACCAAGACCGCTAAACCTATCATTTCTGTCATAGGGGCTTGGCCTAGCTGACATTAGTGTTCTCATTTTAGGATGACCCATTCCTACCACAGTCTTTACTTCCTGAAGGCTGCTCTTGAATATTTCTATGTACCTAATAAAAGTAAAATCTTAATTACTACTGATCTGTTATCAACAAAGGTTATACACACAGGAAATTTTATGATTAGATGCACCAATACTGTTACAAATATATATATATATATATATATTACTGTTTAGTGTATTTCACTTTTTATTTACAGAAGAAAAAAACACTCAGATTAAAATAATAATAAAAAAGTCAACACATAAATATGACAAGAATAAGAATCAAAACTGGTATTGGTTACCAATTAGAATAAATTATTATTGTTGCAAAGTATAACAGAATGTACAATATACATTGACACAAAAAAAAAAAGTAATCCAACTTGTACTCAAAAGCATGGGAATGAAAACACATGAGCCTAAACACAATATTCAAAAAAAGAAATATTTTACCAATAATTGTGTAAAGAAAAATGGCTTGAAACAATAGCCCTTCTAAAATGTATGCAAGTTTACAAAATCTACCTTTATTTCTAAACTTTTTAAACTAAATTGTCATGTTATATTCAGAGATGACTACCACATATTTTTCTGATAAACTAAACCATGGAATTTACTATGTTCATATTTACTTTAGAAATTTACACTCAAACACACATTTCCTAAATTTTTGATATGCATACAGATATAAAGAAATGGTGAAAACTAGTTTTTAAAGATATATTCTAAAACAATCAAAATTAATGTCTCCCTTCAAATACTAACAATAAATATTTCTATGTCAGTTTGTCAATCATTCTTTCCTAATTTATTACATTTCATTATCAACCATGTGTTGTATCCTACTTTTTTCCAAAACATGATAAAACTAATTTTTCTAAAATTATAAAGCACAACATAAAATTGAGATGGTTGTCAAACACACATGCAAAATATTTTTTATTACAGTTAAAATATTCTGAAAAAGTTTCCACCTAATTGCTTTTAATAGCACAGAAATTACTACTTGAGTCTAAGTAATGTTTTATATACTTTGGTGTATTGAAAGCAACCAAACATCAACTACCATTTTTATGCCTAAATGTCTCAAGAAAAATCTTTACCTAACCATAAATGATTCAGAATGTAATAAATTACATTTAATATGATGATTTGCATGCTTAAAATTATAAATAAAACACCACATTATTTAATATAAGAATTATTCTAATAGCCACAAAGATATCTTTATCCACATGTTATACTAAGTTCTAATTCAATCACTGACATTTCAATGCATTTTCTACATTTTTCTTTTGAAATTCATAACTGTTTACATTAATTCAGAAAACGATTTCAGCACTCGTCTGTTTTTCTGAAGTTCAAATATTTGCCAATTCCTAGTTTACTTGTTATTAATTAACTATGGATAATATCAGTGAGTTATATTTATGTGGTATGTAGCCTCAGCCAATGTAATGGAAAAAAAAATTCTATTCTTCATTAATTCACACTCACTGCTTTATATATGCTATCTTTAAATCAAGACAAAAACAAAAATAACTTAAGAGTGATATAAAAGGTTAACAAGACTGAACATGGCCATTTTCATTAATTTTTTTCAATTTGAAATAAAATAGTCAAACAAGAGTTGATAAAAAATTTAGAAATAATTACATTTATTAAATTCACACCTCAGATATTTCAGGCTTTCAATTTCATGATTAAAGTTCAATTTGTATGGCTTCTTGTTGCATTGTTATAACAACATTTACTCGTAAAAAATGTTTAGGCCTAAACAATTTTTGGAGAAGGTTACCATTAGATACAAGTAGTATCTTATTGACGTTTTTTTTTTGTTGGTTAAAATGATGGTGTATTGACATATCATGGTTTTATTGAGTTGCAATCTTTGTAAACATGAAGTTCTTTTATTATGGTTATCAAATAAAATCATCATCAAATCCGATAAATTCCATTTACTATTTACTGATTATGGTAGGCAACTGCAAAATAGTCTGATGACTCAAATCTTTAAAGAATTTTATTTTTATCCTAATCACAGAATGTACATACATAAACTGGCTACTTAATTATTTCTAATTTTAATCATAATGTCTTAAATGAAAACATTATTACCTTTACCAGCAACAGTAAAATATGTTCTCAATACCTAATTATGTATTTATCTGATTTACAAAAGATCAATTTGGGAATACTACATATTATAAAAATAAACAAAACACCAAGTGCATAGTGGTATTAAGTCAACACCAGCAATTAATTTGATAAGGATGAAATATCCAGATTAACTTTAAAAAAATTGTGGCAAACATTTATTTTTTTGACAAAAATAGTTACTTTTATAAAATTTGCATATGGTGACCTACAGAAGAGTAAGATTAACCCCACGTTAGAGTAATGCAGTAATTGAAAAGGGTACGATGGTAGCATACATGTATTATTCTTGTAAATGTGTGGAGGGAGGAGTGTAATAATTGATTAATGTAATGTAACTGATTATGGAGCACATCAATTAGTTGATTAGCAAACACTACTAATTACCCAGCTTTATTCAAAAATATGATAGAGAGCAATCACTACAGTTAAACAAAATAAAATTATCAATTGTACTGTTCAAGCTTTATGTAGATATTACTAGTGATGTTCATAGTAATGCAATTTAAAAGTAAAGTGAAAGCCATAGCATTTAATTTGACATTGGAAATAAACACTGCAGTTAATCAAAAATACTTTTGAATGCAATTGATAAAGTTGGAAAGGCAAGAGTATAACAGTTATTTAGTAAAAGACTAAAGAAATTTATAAACTGCTACCAATTTCCCACTGATTCTACCATTATCAAGTTGTAGTAGCCCAGGCTCAAGGAAGATTAGATATGGAATCTGCCTAAAGAAATTTTCAAAACTAAAACATAATAAATAAATTTCGGCAATTAATGTATGAGAAAATACTACAGTATTTTAAGTATTAAGGTAACTGGTAATATAAATTTCTCTATTTTCTATTCTGTCTATTTCATAGCCATGTCTAAAGACAAGTGCTTATACAAAAAGTAATCAATAATGTTTTTGGTCCTGACAACTTACATAAAATTTTAAAATCATGTTTAGACACGAGCTAGCATTCCACATTACTTTGTAATAATTGTGGTCACTCATTATTTAAATACCAGAAATAATGAAAGTATACTTATTAATTATAAAGCAGCTTAATATTTATTTTTTGTGAAAACCATATGCAAATAACTAATACAAGCACAGAGCGAGAAAAAATTGAGACATAACAACTAATAAGGTAGTTCTATCTCTGATATGTTTGATGCAATAGTCATGAATAACTCATTTGATAATTATTATAACTTATATGTCTGAGTAGTTTTATAACACAATACTGGAAGAAGTATAGAAGTCTATTCATTTAAAAATAGGTTACTTTTTCTTCACAATTGTTCAATTATCAATTATTCGGTAATATGTTTCACCATGTATGCACAAATTCATCATTTTATGATTTCTAGTTGTTTTTTTTTATCTATAGTATTTAACTATACAATTCATTTTTATACCTCGAAATACGTATACTAACATGTTACACATAATAGAAAATTTAATATGCAATCTAAAAAAACATCTTTTCATTTCAGTGACCCAAGGGCTGTCATGTGTTTATAATGTATGTACTTTTAATAAATTTTGGTATAACATTTTATTCCAAGCTGTTAAAAATGCAAATTTTCAATTGCTCAGTAAAATAATCATAACTGTGTACTGCCTGTTATTTAAGTTAATACTTTAGAAATCTGACTTAAATGTAAATCTGTATGCTCTTACTAAATATGTATAAAAATATTCATGCAAAAAATGACTTTCATCATTTATTGAATAACTCTTTAATTTACATACCATAATAATGATAATCATTTAACACCAAATAAATATTATTAGATATTAAAACCATGCTATCTATTGTGCATATGGCTGTACAAAATGGAATATTGCTTTGCATGCCTTTACCTATTCAAAAATTAACAGCAGTTGTGAAGTTAGATACATTTTTTTTGTTTTATACGTTTCCTTGTTACATTACTTTCTGTTTAAAAACACTTTATCAGAAAAGAGCAATTTCATGATAAAAACAAGAACTTCCTCTGCTACTACAAAATATTAATTTTGAGTTTTTAGGAAAGGAATCGAAATAACACCACAGACTGTGTTGGAAAAAATCTTGCACAAATATATAAGCTAAACAACTATTAAATATTTGTAATAGTACACTAATTCTGTTTTCACTTATCTACAAGAAATACTGTTTAAGAATAGAGTGGTAAATGCTTTTTACACAAACAAAATTTACTTTATTATACATCTGTAACTATGTAAAACAGCCATTAATATAATAGTTGTAAAACCTTTGAGAGAACAGTTTTAAGAACTCAACATTTGTCAAAGCTGCACATAGATTATTATTAAAACAACCTTATTTTTACTAAAACAACTGCTTAAAAACTACTGGTAATATATAAAAAATAAAAGCAGAAAACATATTATAAGAAAATGATTAACAATACTTACATCACAGAAAAATACAACTGTTATATATCCACACCCAGATCCCATGGTAGCCAAAGTACACGAATGTTGAATACAATAAAACACCCTTCACTGAAGAACATAACACACCCACCAACTTCATAAAAATGTTTAAGAATTAACAATAAATGAGAGCCCAAATGACGGGCATGAAAACACCGCCTGGAAGCCCTTTTTCCCACCTGTGCCCAATTTTTTCCTTGTGTTTCCCCATCGCCTTTTCAGCTATATCCCGAGAAGCAAACTGCACATAAGCCTCCCCTGTGCTCCTCCCCTGGATGTCTGTTGGTAGTGTGATCCCATTCGGAACAATCTCCAACCCTTCAGTTGAAATCCAACCCAACAAAAACAAGATGATACATAAAACGTCCCAGGTGGTAAAAACTGATAATCTCACATAAAAACTATCAAAAACAATGATGTGATCAAGCTGTCAATTCTCTTTCTTAATGAGATCAACTGCTTTGGGAATTGGAATTAAAATTTCAGAGCCTCTAATTTTATTTTCAGTATATTTTCACCCATTATACTAAGTAAACCACAGTTGTTATATTACAATGTAATGTAATGAAATTAATCATTTTTCATAGATCAAAAGAATAAATTTTCCAAACAGAAAATGTGGAACAAAGATTAATTTTTTGTGAATGTATATTATATATATATTTAATGTAACATAGTTTACAAATATAGTACAATGCTCAATGTGAAAATCAACTAAATAATTAGCTCTGAAGAAATGTCTAAACTTTGACAAATATACCAGTCAAGTTTCTTTTTTTTCATAAAATAGTTTCATCTACATAGTTAAAGGCCACTCAAATATTAAAACATTTTAAATAACATACTTAATACGAATAGCATATTCTAAATATATATTTTAAGTTACGCAGATTTAACCCTAAGCCCACCATAAGTTAAATAACCATCACAAGAAGACACTAATTAAACTTTTTCAAAGAGAACCAAACTTTTGTTGTTCTTCACAAAGCAGTCTTCTTGTATCATTAAATACTCAAGTCAAAGTTTTCATAGAAAAGATAGATCAATGTAAGAATTACATCTGTCAGTGTTACTAGTGTATGTATCTGCCACTATATATTCTAGTCTTTTTGCACTAGATCATACCAGCTACTTTTATGCTGCTTAACAGACACTGTTAGAAGAAAAATAAAAAAAAAAGATTAAAAAAATGACAAGATTACGTAGTTATACAACTGTCACAAAGTATAAATTAGTATTGACCGGTTTTCATATTTTTTTTTTTTTATGATAAACTACTTAATTCATTGGAAATACATGAATTTATTATACTTTCTGCACTTACTACATAAAAAGCAAAGCTTAACTTGGCATCAATAATTTAAAAAACAACAGATAACAGGACTTTAAAAGAGATTCTTAACAAATATGAAAATATATTCAACCATACTACTACTTAACCTTCATCCCTGTAACTCAAATATTCAGATCTGATAATTAAATACAAAGAAAAGCTGAATACATCTTAATACACAAATTCACTCATTCAGCATACCAAGGAAGAAATTGTTAATGCACTGTATGAAAACATTTCCTCCAATTCACCAAATGCAAAGTGAAAATATCTAAAGAAACAATGTTTTTTTTAGAATATTTAAATGCACAACCTCAGAGTTATTGTGAAATTAATTAAATGTGCCATAATACAAACATTTAAACACAATACTTGATCTCCTACATTAGAGAAAACTAAGCCTTTAGACAGCAACAAAAATACCAAATATAATTGTGACTTTCAAGTCACATTTTTACATTTAATCTTTTAATCAGTTTACTTCTGAAAAATAATAATGTAATATGTTCTAATGATTTATTAGAAAAGTTATAAGTTAAAACTTTTATCACAGCTGCCATTAAAAACATTGTGCAAATTTTGGGGATTATTTTTTTGTCATCATATCAGCAAAAGACTTGACCATTTTCATAATTAAAATTAGCATGATTTATTGAGAAGGAACTTCTCTTGAATAAAGCATAAACACCTAAATTATAATTCTTTTAGTTTTCCTCCTTCCTAATATTTCAACCTCTGCTACACAATAAACGTACAATTAACTTACATAAGCTTTATGCAATGATTTTTAAGAAACAGATTTTACATGAAAGGTTCTGAGCCACCACTTATATTCTTTGTGGAGACAATTTTAAGCTGTAACTTGTTACATCTAGCCTTGTACATGATAGAACATTTTGGGATCTAATACTATCTAAGATCGTATTGGGTATTTGCCCAAACAAAACCTCAAAAAACAATTACTGAAAAATTAATACGTACATGTGAAAAACAGATTTCTTAATTCTGCTTTTTTTTGTTTATTTCACTTGCACTTTTATTCTGCATTTTGTGATACTCTTTTTTGACAACTTTTTAATGTTTTGGATGCAACATGTTCTAACAGTAACTATTAAACTTTAGTAACCTCTTGTCACACATATACATACTAGCAGTGTAGCCCTAGTTTTCGAAAATACAACATCCTACTCTCTCTGTTTCCCCCGTTCCATATTTCGATAAGTAACAAATATGTTGTAAATTTATGGACCCCCCCCCCAAAAAAAAACCCTTAGGTTTGATTTTTTTAAAATAAACTACAAACCTGTTTCAAATCAGGGCTTCCTTTTGAACGATGTTTTTTGTTTTTCTTTTACTGTCAAGGATAAATAGGCCTTTATGAAAAATATTTAGATTACCTTATTCTCAAGTTTGGACATCTGGGAACTTTGCCCTCCTACAGTGCAATGTCCACACAGCAAACAAAAAGTGTGACAAAGGGGAAATTTTTTTAATTTTGTACACTTGCCCACTGTATACTTATATTTGTGTTTGAGACAAACTTTTGTTTTTCCAAACCTGTAAATATGGTGAAGAGTGCTTGTGTATTCAATTGCAAAAAGACCTGAACTTTCCTTCTATTTAATACCCAGTCAAGCTACTGAAAAGGAGAGAAGCCAAGGCCAGACAGGTCCACCTACAAGAAGAAAAACCATTGACAAAATACTTCAACAAATGGGCTTTAACAGGGCCAGACAGGGATCTATAAATCCAAGTACCAAGCTTCAAACAATAGAATGAAAGGAAAGAAGAGTGTTATAGCTGACAGCTATCAATCTCGGAACACAGGAAGCAAGAAGAAGAATGTAGGAGCTAAAGTCTGAATATAACTATGCGTGTTCAGTATATTTTATATCATGTAAATGTTGTCTTCCGTTTTTTTTAATACAAGGTAATTGTACACATCCAGGTATTGCACACTGGGCAATATTGTTGGGTTGTTGATTCACAAGTTGCTTACAATCAAACAATAATTGAAGAATTTGCACAGCAGCTTCAGCAGTAATACGTGCATAGGGTAGACCTATATAAATTGTGTATATGCAGCTGTACTCGCTTCGCTATTTTAAGCCCCTTTGTTAAGATAGCAGTTGTGTTACCAGACAAAATCACATGACTGTGACGTCACGTTAACCTCAAGAATACACGTATGAGTACTCGTTCTGGGGAACAGGATAAACCTAGCTCTATTCCCCCTATCCCCCATCATCCCTTTTCAAATATTAAAATTTTAAATGTAAATATGTATGTAATATTATGTTGAATTTGCTTTAATGTAAATTTAATATATTTTTATGAATGTGATACCATATTCACATTATGATAATGATGTATGAAATATACTACAAACAAAATGCAATATTGTACTTTATAATGTATGAAAAGAAAAAAAATCCACCACCCGGAGAAAAAAAAAGTAGAATAAAATTCATTCACTGACTTGACTTTAATCTCATTGTACACAATTAGTATTATAACTTAAGCCTTATTCTTTTTACTTATTATATTATATCATTTTATTATATTTTATAGGCTAGGTCTACTGTTTGCTTTTTCACACACAACATTGTAATTCTGCATACATTTCTTTTGTGTGTGTGTGGAGTTAAATATATGATGTATTAGTAGATGTATAGTTAATGATCTATAACAAAATAGGCCTATAATGCTATATTCTAAATTAAATGTTAACTCAAACTTACCACAAAATGTCAAGTCTGGGTAGAATTTATTCATGTAATGTATATGTTAACGATAAAATTACTGGTTCGGCTAGCAGACAATAAACACGTATATCAACTAAAAATTGTTGTTCTGCACACCTTCACGTGAGGCAAGTGTGACCTGCGCAGACAAAAAAGCAAGCAAACAAACAAACAGAGATTTTCAGTACTACATATAGATATACATATACACACTTTGACAGTTGTCAAGAGGTTTGACAGTACTAGCTTCTGACAAGCATACAAGTTTGTACCTGTTAAACAACTTCTTCCCTGATATTGCAGAAGATGGCTTACAATGCTTAAAATCAAAAGTGAGGAATTTGGTATGAAATTTTTTGTTCTTAAATATTTTCTTATTTTTATTATTTATTTTAGATCCTAAAACTATAGGCATTTTTGTCATGGAATTATACTTAAATAACTGTGTGTGTGTGTGTGTGTGTGTGTGTGTGTGTGTTTTGAATTTTGCGCAAAGCTACACGAGGGCTATCTGCACTAGTCGTCCCTAATTTACCAGTGTAAGACTAGAGCAAAGGCAGCTAGTCATCACCACTCACCACCAACTCTTGGGCTACTCTTTTACCAACGAATAGTGGGATTGGCCATCACATTATAATGCCCCCACAGGGCGAGCATGTTTGGTGGGACAGGGATTCAAACCCGCCATCAGATTGCGAGTCGAGCGCACTAACCACCTGGCCATGCCGGGCCTGCTTAAATAACGAACTAACAGTATTTTCTTACAATGAAATTTTACTTATTTGACTATTTGTTTGATTATATTCATATTAATAACTTCAAAAACATTTTAGAAGATTTATATTTTAATGTACTTCCAAGCAGACTAAAATGAATTTTTCTCATAATGCACTATGTCAAAAGCAGGTGTATCCTCAAGGTCTGTATGTTGCTTACAGATGTATTTGGTAGTAATTTTTTTTTTTTATTCTGCAGACATTTTGCAGCTTTACAGTATCTTTCAGGTCCTATCAATGATTTTCCATTAAAGAACAACTGCCAAAATTCTTCAATATAACTAAGCATTTCATAGTTGTCTTTGTTAAGAAAGAAAATCAGTTATTGTTTTATTAAGAAATTGTGTTAACAGTGGTTAACTTTAATATTATTTGTTTCAAATTGGTAAGAAAAAGTTATGAGGCTAAGCCTATTCTATGTTGAGCATTAATTCAAGTTATTTTGTGGGGCAAGTAAAGATGTAAAATAAAAAAGACAAAGAAACACCAGTCATAAAGATGGTTAACTATTTTATCAAGTGGTGGAAACTACACTACAAAATTTAACATATAATATTATCTTATGTATAGTGTAATGTTATGTTGTTTGTATGTTTTTTATCACAGTAAATGGGTATCTCCCTCCATCCCAACAGAAGATGGTAGATTTTGTCTTGGAAGACATGGTAATGATCTTGTTTGTATTAAGATAATACAAAACATCAGCTTGTTTTGCATTAAAAGATTGATTGACCACATATGGTAACAGGTATAATTTTAGCTTAGTGAATTTAAATCTAATCTGGTCCAGCTCTCTTGGTCATATGCTTCTGAACTCACCAAGGGACAACAATCTTACACATCTATAAAATTGTTTGCCTGGAACTTGATGTATACATTTACTTTTATACCAGTGTTTGAATGTTTATTTTGAGAAAGAATACTCAATGAATATTGGATTAAAGCACGTACAATGATATTGCATGGATGTTAATAACAAATAAAGATAATGCACAAATGTTTGCTGATATTTAAATATAGATACTAATGTTCAAAATTTTTAGAGTTAAATGAGAGTACGTAAATGAATAATGGATTCAAAGAAATAAAATGAATACTGTATGATAGTTACCAGGAAATAAAAGGATAATGCACGACTCTTTGCTTATAATTAAATATCTATTATAATACTTAGAAATAAATGAAATTGATAACCTTTTCCTTTTATTTATTTATTTCTAAGCAGCCACCTTTCCAACACTGGCTACAGACAGTAAAAAATGGCACAGGCATATGATGTTGCAGCCTTGAACACTCACACTTATTTTTTGTATTGTTATTATTATTACATTTGTAACAGGTAAGGCATGTGAAACGTGGTTAAATCTGGTAGATGGTGTATCTCTACTTCTGCAGATGCCTGATAATCCATGCGTTATAAGTTGTAACTGGATGTTATTTTTTATGGTGTTGTAGTTGCTATTGTTTGTTTGTTTTTTTGTCTGATTTTCTTAGTTTACATAACTATATTCATCATAGGTTTAGAAGAGTTGTTTCCAAGCTTTCCTCCCTAAGATTTAAAGTTAATTAAGTTGCTTTAGATACCCTAATGTGATTAACCACACACACATACACAGATGAAAGAAAATTACAAGTTTTGTAACAATAAAATAGTACTAAAATAGTAAGAGCACAAATTTCTGAATTTAAAACCCAATATCTATTTATTGGTAGGCATAGGGTTAAACCTATATTCAAGTAAGATCAACTGATCATTTGTAGTAATAAATAAATAGTTAAGTTTTTACAATGCTCCAGATAAGATGTGTACTTGCATAAATATGCATTCTTTTAAATAAAATGCATTCTAAAAAAAAAAAAAAACTGTGCATAACAAATATGCATACTATTCACCAATAAGGATATCATTCACATATATGTATTTGCTAGTTGGAAATAAAAAACAAACACAAAGCATCAGAGATCATTCTCACCTGATCGATAAGTTACACAGTGATTTGTGGGAGTTGATTTAAAGTCCTTTACATCAAATCCTACAAAGTGTTTGCATTCCATTCCACCACTATATGGAGGCCTACTGTATTTCTTTGGTTTGCTCTCCCAAGTAGTATTGAAGAGCTGTGATTTTGGTAAAATTATAGCCTACTGCACAAGGAGTAGTGAATCAAATAATAGATTAAGCCTCTATATCCATCATTCACAAATTCTTTTCTTTACTGAAATTACAAGTTTTAGTAAGGTAAAGAAAAATTCATAAACGAGTTACACAGTCATTACCAGTAGTTCAGGGTTACACTTAAACTGAAATATTTACCAGTCTAATTATATTCACTGATACTAGCAAAGTGCTTATTGCATTGAATTTATGCTATAAACTGCCTTGAATGGTCCTTAATAGGATGTTAATTCAGCAATAAGAAGAACAAGAGCCTATTAAACACAGCAAAAATGACACCAAAATGTCAGGTGTTGGATAACACAAAAAAAAGTAACTGAGCCTCAAATTAATACACAAGTTCTCAGCACTGACTTTTGATTTTTGGCATTGCAGTTTATTTTAAGGAGTAAAATACTTGTTATGTCAAAAGCTTATCTGGAGCACTGTTTTTATACAGTCAAGTTTTAATAAAATAACCTTTACAGAAAGGTTAATTCCAATTATTATATTACAAGTTTGAATTTTTTTTTCTTTATGTCATGAATTTTCATACTTTCTTTAAGATGTAATTTTTCTCTAATGAATTTAAGTACTGACAATTTTCTGGATTATCTCAATGCTTATAAGAACAAGAATGTCATGCCAATAACAGATCTTATGGGCAATAAATAATTGCAAATTTTTTTACTGAAATGGGAAAACACTTTTTTTTAAATAAAGTAAATACCTGTACAATACTCTTTAGTTTACCTGCAAAAAACTGGGCAAGCTCTTCTTTCGAACACCCAAATGGGAGCCCTCTGAGTCTCACACAGCCATCATTTAAAGCATCCTGTTGATGAGCTCCTGTCCGTTTTATAACCCAGTCCATTTCACTTCTCTTGGATCTGAAAACTTTTCAAGACATTTTCACAAAAGTGATGACAGATGAGAAATATTAACATTCAAAAAAAAAAAGCATAAACCACCCCATTTAAATTATAAGTTACATTTTCTGTGTGAAAAGATATCAAAGAAGTATAAAAGTTTATCTTCATACAGTTTTGGTTCACCATGGCAGTTCTACAGCATGACAATATAAATCATTAAACTGCAGACTACACTTTTATAAAAGAGTGTGATGACGATACTAATCCTTCCATAGCATCAAGCCACATTTATCTGCTTTAGATCTGTGGGAAATTTTACATTTTATAACATTTTTATTGTCAAACCTTAATATAATTTAAATATTCCTTGTGGCTACAGAGGTGTTGTTTCCCTTCTTGTATTCAAATGGCATTACATGTCGAATGTGTGTCTCATCATGTGCCATCACTATAAGGGATTAGAGTATACTAAACTTTTAAACATTATACAGGCTACACTAACACAACGTTTAGATGGTTCGTTTAACTATTATACGTGGTGTACGTTTCTTGGGGGGTGGTTAATGAAAGTGTTCCAAAATGCGACATTAATAACTTTATACATTACCTTTAATTTTCTTTACTCCAACTGTAGCAAAAGCCAAAAAATATGAAATCAAAAACACTTTTTTTTTTAAACTTGAATGAATGAAGATTATAAGAGATAACTACAATGGTTATCTTAAAAGCTTTAGACCTTTTAACTTTTCATAATTGCTTTCAAGACAAGGGATATTATTGTTTCAATGTATAGATCACTTGTGAGGCCTCATTTGGAGTACTGTTTACTAATTTTGGGCTCCCTTCCTCAAGAAGGACATTGAATTGTTGGAGAAGGTTCAGAGAAGAGCCACTAGGAT